>NW_026461184.1:0-82409 GCF_021730395.1 Mercenaria mercenaria | reverse complement strand
TCACTATTTTCAAAGAACTGTTACATATGTTCGTTTTGATGCATTGCAATAACGTACGAGTGTTGAAATTTCACATAACTAGGTGGAACACAGTTTTTAGCAATTGTTTATTTTAACTTCTTTACAAATGACATTCATTTTTAAAGGAGGACAACTGTTTCAGAACATTTTAAGTATCCATCGTACGGGACAGTACAGCAGAACAAAAATGTCTGTGTTTTGGTGATATACTCCTAAACCTTAACGTACCCAAACCAAAGTGTACCCTTGTTTTCCCAATCCATGGCAAATTATTTTAACGTAAAAGGTCTGTAATTCTATTTTAAGGATTTCATTAGTTAATCGAGAGCCAAAACAAGACAAATATATTTTTCTGCTCTTGGCTCGCTCCAGAGTTTTTCAAAAAATACTAACTTTTTTTCGCTTTTTCGGAAAAAAATCGATGAATAATTTTTCAATTTGATGTAGCCTACGCTTTATTTCACTAGTACTGCAAAATATCTATTAGTTAGTTTAACCGATTTGAAATTTTGGAAAAAATTATTACACGAAAACTGCAATAAGCTACCGATAATCTGGAGTACTCTGAATATGTCACAGTCACAAGATTGTTCCAGTTCTCCAAATGAAGATTTTAAGATAATAAGGGTGCACTTACACTACCTGGCTATAGACTCTGATGTTATACCGAAGTGGTAGATTGTCTCAGCAAGAGCTTATATAGTTGCAGATATTCTATATCTTAAGGGAACAGTGTTTAGCAACCCATATCACTACTGAATGTATAATGAAATACACCCAAATAGAAAATATCTAACATGATATGTCCCTTTGTTGTTT
This sequence comes from Mercenaria mercenaria, assembly GCF_021730395.1. NCBI lineage: Eukaryota > Metazoa > Mollusca > Bivalvia > Venerida > Veneridae > Mercenaria > Mercenaria mercenaria. The sequence goes on along the minus strand of NW_026461184.1, from coordinate 81,569 downwards.
CTGCTCTACATACAGAAGAGGGCATTTCCTTGACCACAAAATTTTCTTTTATATGGAAATATTAAATGCTCATAGCTATGAGCTATAAACAAAAACAATGATTGCTTAATTTAAATTTTCTCACTTTTGACTTTCTAGTCATATTTCAGTAGTTTGTAACGGTAAATGCTCAGGTGTTAATAAAGGGTGAAAATCTCAATTTTGATCATATTTCGATATCTCTGAGCCGGTAAAATGTCTCAACTCAGATTTGAAAGTTTTGTGTTCTAAGCCGTTTCAGTTTGTTTCAGGCTGGCAATGATAAAATCACAGAACAAAGGCCGAATCAAACCCTGTTCAAACGATGATGGCAAATTTAAACTAGACAATAATGAATGTCACCACGGGAGCGCAAAAGTGCCAAAATTTAAGTAAAACAGGTATAACATGGAATTTGTACTTTTGTTAACATTGCTATAACATACACTACAAGCGTACAAGAGACAAATATAAAATATTTTTGCATATGATTTATTTCTAAACAAACGTAACTGATGATTTATTCATTCTAGAAATACACTTTTATTGGCTGAATACATTTATTGTAAATGACCATATAATTGGAAATATTGGTTCAATGAAATAAACATAATGAATAAGAAAATCACGAAACTATTTCCCTCTGTTGGAATGTTAAAGTCTAAACTCGGAGCATAGACAGAAAATGTTAAATCATAAAATGTATACCTGTCTTTATTTTCCTTAATGCAGCCGCGAATATTACTTATAGCATATGCAACATTATGTAACCATTCTGGGTAACGCTTTTCAATAGTTTCCATTTTAATGTGAGGCTCTGAAAACCAGTACGGCTCAGATATCAGCCCAGAATAAGCCATAGGAAGAAGTTTCAGACATTTCCCCAGAATATCATTCATATCGTGATTTTCAGTCTTCCACCTATAAAAGAATATCAATTGTACGCCCCTTATACGATAACAGTTGGGAAACTAGCAATATAATTCGACAAAATGTGTATACACAATCTTACGAAATAAACTGAAATTCTATCAAGTGATAGTTGGACGGGCAATGGCAAAAAATGCGTCCTTAGAAATACTGAACATGCGAAACAATAAAAAAGAACCTTAAAAAGCAAACCGGTCTTAGTCAATTTTATCTCACGTTTGCATTATCTATAAATATAAGAGTGGTTAAAAATATCAACACATATCAGGCTAGCAATATATATATATATATATATATATATATATATATATATATATATATATATATATATAGCGGGAAAAAGATTGAAGGAAATCCCTTTTTTGATATTACATGGTTTAATTCAGTAAAATATACAAGTTAAAAGTCTCAACCGGTTTCACCATTAATATGGACCTTCAGGAGAATGTTTATGACGACATCTTTTTCCCGCTATATTATCCGTATTGTTCAACAACAGTACATTTTGGAGAGAGAGAGAGAGAGAGAGAGAGAGAGGGAGAGAGAGAGAGAGTAGTACAGACACAGAGCGATCTGACCAGAGGGACAGAGTGAGACAAAAATTTTTCATTATGAGGCAAGGAAACTTCGTCAAAAACAAAACAATTTCTTTATCTTTGCCTGTCTACACTAGAAATTTGATAAATGTCCATAAGTATTATGAATGATCTCGCCATAAATACCAAAGGTGCGTTAGATGGTTTGATCAGTATATATAATATCCAATCAATAATATAATAACATACATCAATATTATCCGTTTGGTGGTAATATATGCCTTATACAAATATTTCCTGTCTTGAAAAACATATCATAAGTAATTAATCCTTATATTCAAATAAACGCTAATTTAGTCACCTCAGGGCGTCTTTTGTCATCAGCTTACACTTTTCGGAAATTGTTTTGTTACTTCTTTCTATGGACATTGCGCTTTCCAGCTCAGAAAACTTGACAACGAAGAGGCTCGTTTCTGCGTGGCAACTGAAATTACAATTACGGAGTTTAACATAGTAAGTAAGAGTACATTATTTATTATAGTGACATGTGCATTACATATTAATAAACATAACATTTCAAACGTATGAAAGAAAGCATCCGGCCCTGTGGGCCTATAACTCATCTATTCAAACAAGAAACATAACGTACGTGAAAATGTATACACATTTTATGTATAGTTAGATACAATAATATGGCTGCTGTTGGAAAAACTGATATACATATTATTTCCTTTGATGTATAAAGTAGTAAAGTTGAAAAAACAAATGGTAGCATAATTGCATGTATGATTACGTATCAGTGTGCAATATATATGAAATATCATTAATATGCACCAAAGAATAACCTCTCCAATATATTAAACAGACTTCCTACTCTGGTGGGACTGAGGTATAAATCTTGACACTTTTCTCGGGTATCCATTTAACAAGAAGAAAAGTTTCTGTGTGCTAGATAAACTTGTATATTAATCACACAAGATTATATTTTCGAACGTACCAGCTCTCAAGTCAAGATGCAGTTAACATTCAAGCAGAAAGTGTGTTTCATCTTCAATAGCACCAAGGTAGCAAAAAGTACAAAGTCTTAAATTTGCCTTTTCGCGAGGTAGGGTCTCACATCTTAATTGACATAACATTGCTCTTTCATATTGCTTATCTTCTTGATGAGGACATACTGTACACACTGAAATTCTTGTTTGAATAACGAGTAAATTCATAGTTTAGATACCATTCGGATACCGTGTGACCATTCATTACGTTTTAAGTCTTTAGTATTTGAGAATTGTATAACGGTTTTAGTACTGAAGTTTTAAGATAATCCCATATCTTGTCAAATATCTTGTAAAATCTGTTTCATATCACTGGTCCAGTTATTTCTGCCAGTATTATAGTCATAATTAAACACACATGTCTGGTTATTCTGTGATAGTTCATTGTGAAAAGTCTATTCAAGAAACATTATGCACCCTCATCTCCTGAAAATGCTCGGTAGCCAAGTAGTCTCCCCTTAAAGCGCAAGTATATGCGTAAATGTTTGGACTCCAAGAAAATACTGTAACGCCTGTATTGTACACTGTCTATCGGTTGATACTGTCGCATTCTTCACCCACAGGGTCAACAGTATAGGAACAACACATGATTTGTATAGTTTCTCAAGCGATCTTAAAACGAAGTTTTTCTGATGGTGAACTCTGCTAATACGACTTCCCAGAGCACGTCGTGCTCTGCTCCTTTAGATAGAGTTTTCATTAAAGTTACCTTGGAAATTTACTCCTTGGCATTTGCATTTATTTACTGTTTGTAGCATATAATTACCAATTTTGAACAAAGTTTCTGTTTCCTGCGATCTACGTCTTATAAAATTAACACACGATTTGTTGGTAGTAATAATATCTCTCTAACGCTTAAGCCATTGTTGAAGTGTGTTAAGCATTGACTGTAGTTCAAAATCTGTGTCTGTTATTAACACTCTGTCATCGGCTTATCGAAGAAGTGATGTCTGAATATCACCTACTGGTATTCCAATACTAAAAGGCCATTGATTTTCTGAACAAGGTCATTAGAGAATATTGGAAAGAGCGTTGGCGAAAGATTACAGGCTTTTTCAAGCCCGGTGTGCAGTCGAACCAGTCTGTCAGTCTTTATCCAAATCAGAAGTGTTAGTATATACAAATGTATATTCAAAACAGAGTTGTATATCTTTCCATCAATGTTATTTAGTAGTAATTTTTAAAACAGCATAATTATCTCTATCCATAAAAACAAAACTTTTCTTCAGATCTATAAAGACTGCAAAATCAGAGGTAGGAAAATGTGGTCCTCGCACGGTCTGTTCGATCCATTCTGTTTCTCGGCTAGTATTCCGTTGTTTTCTAGATATTTTGTAACTTTTGTATCTATAAATGAACTGCTTAAGTTTGCTCATACATAATAATTAACTATTACTTTTTTAGTTTAACGTAACACGTACTGATCTTTTAAAATGGGGAAAATAATTTATTTTCCCCACAATGAAGGAATTACGCTCGTGTCAACCACTAACTGACCTATCAACGATTTCAATATCGTACTGCTTGTTCATAAGTCTTTCACAAATAATCCAGTTCCGCGCAAAGCTTTTGGTGCATTACGATGACTGTCTGTTCTGTTCTTTTAAAACCAAACCATTTTGCTTTCGTGGCGTGTACAGTTCGATTAATAGGTCATACGTGTTTACAGGTTTTCAATTTCAAAACTTCTTTACTTAAAAAATGACCTTTCTACTTTCTGATTATGTTTTGTTTTAGCTTGAGCTCACGTTTTTTTATACTAGAAACACTAAATTATGGAAGCCGGAGTTAAGGTTATAAAACGCAGTCTTTAATGTTTACAAACATGGTGTTTACAAAAACGAACTGTACGTTGCTGGATACGACCATTAGCATCAACCTGGAAGTTGCCTGTACTGGTTCTTTCCAGGAAAGACGGCTTCGCATGTATCGGTGCTATACACCGGGTACGTTAAAGCACCAGACTGTCTATTCGCAAAGAGCTAGGCTAAGTTAGCCGGACAAGTCTGTCTCTTAAAGTTCTCTCCATATGTTCTACTCTGTCCCTCTGGTCAGTTCGCTCTGTGTCTGTACTAGTAGAGGATGAACTTCGCGCCCTGTGTGGCTGCGTTTGCTATATGTAAAGCGTGTTTATCATGAAAAGGGCGCTGCATATAAATCTGGTATAATAATAATAATAATGTGCTTCACTAAGAATACTATGGTTGTCCCAATGCGAAATTAGTGGCTGTGGATTACATGTTCAAGAAATGTACTACAAATGTCAAATACACTTTGCAATAATTAGATAGTTTAATTCTGTTTATTGTTTTTCAACAGAGGAGTAATAATATCTTCTTTCTACCATGCTTCTGGGAGTTTACCAGTATCTAATGATGTATGGAAAATAAACACAAGTATGTCCACATCTTCTCAAAGACACTTTTCAAAAATAGACCTGAAACGTTGTCCGGGCATGTCTTTCGGCGTTTTAAGAACACGATTCCTATTTTACAAAAATAGGTGAAACCTCACTAAACTGGTCATTAAGATTTGGTATATTATTTGTACCTTCCACTGTGAAAAACATATATCAACTGATTATTAAGAATATTGGCTTTAATTCTAATATCGCTAATCATGGTACCATTATTGCTTCAATGCGCGACACCATTATGATCTCACTTTTATATTTTATATAGTTTGGATTACTCTTACTGTCTTCATCTAGCATGTCACTGATGTAATGTAGTGTGTTGTCTCGCACTCTTGCTGACATTTGTTTGTGGGGTTAAAACATTTCCCAGTCAGATTTCTTGCCACTAGCTTTTGCTTTCTTGCAGTAGTTCTTTTTCTAGGCAGAAAAAAAAGTTTTACATTTCTGGAAATCTATGGCGGACTATATCTGGATGAAGTCGTTTTGCTCGGTACGCACTGTTCTATGAGTTCCTGAGTTTTGGTAAAAACTGAGTATCAAAGAGAATTAATATCTGTATTGGTTAGGTTGTGGTATATGCAGTCAGCACTTAATTCTGACAAGTTTGAATGTGTTCATGTCAGCTTTCTTCTATAAAAAATACCTTCCTCTTCAAAGGTCGCTAATACTTAACACTGGCATCAGACTCTACAAAACCATGTCGTGATCACTGATGCCTGCTATCACTTTACAACTGATTACCTAAGACAGTCTATTAGTCGCAAAAGATCAAGCACCGTATTGTTCTTTGTTGAAGTATCCACCATTTGGTCTGGTCCAGTATTTTCAAGAGTTTATAAAAATCTTCATTAATTTCTTTTTCTATTGATTTCCAATAAATACTGTTCGTTTCCCATTTAATATCTGGCAATTGCATATCACCAATTAACCATATGCTGCTTTTAGGGCTGCACACAAGGAAAGGATACTTAGATGTGCGAGGTCCTTGGTTGGGGTGACAGTCAGACAAATTCATAATGAATAGTAGACATAAATAAGTAAGGCAGCTGTTTCCATTAGGAGGCGCTCTTAATAGCTCAAAGGCTACGGCGATTCATCAGGAAAACACTGACGTACTGGTTTGAATCAAGGTTTTTGATAGTAAAGACAGTCAGTTCACTATCGCTACTTGTTTCGATTACTTTGTATGGTGCTAAAATCAAATATATGGTAGCTACATAGGCAATTACAACAGCAGGGGCTTGCGTGATCCACATTATTCTCTGCCGAAGTTTGTTATGCTGGCTTCCGGTAGATTCGGGATACACCTGCTTCTTGCACGATGTAAAGGTTTATCTTGACACTGATGTTAGTAATATTGTCACACTATCACTATTTTTGTTAAGTTTTCGACCTTTTTCACGAGCCATAATACGCATGTCTCTCCTCAACAGCGCATGCACAAGTTTTTACTTTAGTGTCAATATTTTCCATTAGTTCGTTTCGCAATTTAACCAGTTTGCTCTCAAACATTTTCTACATACCATTTTGACTCTTTTTGATACTGCAGCTGCCTTCAAAAATATCACCGAAGACCATGTTGTTATTTGAATGTGTACACTATAAAGTTGGAACAGACTTTTTTTATAGACTTTAAAAATACACCAGACAAACCTCTGTTTACAGACCGTTCATCTGTTGTTCATACAGATTACTATTTGCTTCACTAATAGCTCCACTGGCCGAGTAATCACTGTCACTAACCACGCTGATCGCCACTTGTGTTACTAATTCGCTATGGTTGTAATATTTTACTTAAGTGATCTTCATCGTCAATGTAGGCTTGTGTGTTCCTTTTTTACCCATCAAGTTCATATATATACTACAGTAATCTTCCAAATATTGATTATACACAAGAACAAGTCTGATATCCTTTCACATTTGCTTTAAATTGCTTTTTTATTACGAGCATTTTAAAACGTCTGCCATATCTGAGCACCACATAACATATTTAACTAAACAATTTCATTAAATATAGATTAATTTACTTTTGTACGATAACTATCGTGTGACCAATAGACATAAAAATGAATTCGACGCTTTAATACATTATTATTATTATTATTATACCAGATTTGTTGAGCGCCCTTTTCATATGTAATATACGTTCAAAGGCGCTTTACAATTAAACATGTGACACATCGCAGATATGTAGGAAAATAACAAAACATGACATATGCAATCACAAAACTGAAACTGAACAATTTGATTAAACGCCTTTTTTATAAAAGATACATACCGTAAATTTAAAATGAAATCAAAATATCAATGGATTATAAGGATCTTATATGACTACCTGTGAAAGACATGGTTTTCCAAACCTGAGGGACAGCATGGAATGGAATACAAACCGCTATCGAGGAGTTTTACTCATGCTGTCCCGAGGGTTGGGAAAACACCTGCCTTATGCAGATATGTTAGATCCTTTTCCTCGACTACAAATAATATTATTGCAACATTTTCTAAGATACTGCAAATTTAAAATTGCACATTATGACGTTATAATATTACGTCAAATGACGACGTCAATATCACCTATCTTTCCCCGTTAGGTAGGCGGCAAGAAACACATGTTCTTAACTGTTGCACACCAGCAGTGGCGTCTGTGTTTTTATCCGTCTAATGTTCAATCAAAAATATAAATCAAATATAACCCGAGCTACTAAGTAGCCATGTATTAGGATTTATTGTCATACCTACCTTTTTAGAGTTTTGAGAACATTTATCAAAACACCTATTGGTGTTTTCAATTCTTCGGTATCTTTCAAAAAAGGCGGTGCTCCAATCACATCAATATGAATCTTCTCACTTGCATCCTCCACTTCGAATGAAATTTTCTCAAACCTGATTTTTTAAGGAAAACATTTGATATAGATCAACCTTAAATATAAATCTAGTTGGGAATTTTATATGATACACATATCATTATAAGAACGGTCTGACTAACTAAGATACCTAAATTAATTATACTTGAATGAAGCGTAATTAAATATACGGAACGTTTCTGATGAAACTTGCTGCTTTAGGATTTTTTTACGTAAGACAGTGTTTCAAATGACTGATCTTAATACAAATCATGCAGAGACCATATTGGATAAAAATACCATAGATGGCAATGGCAAAAAGCGTTTAAATTACTTAAAGAAACCAGAGACATTAGTGTTGTCTTACTACATGACTACAAACAGATGTTCGATAAGAAATGTGCCCATAGGAGGCACCCATAGAAACATACGCCCCACTATGCAATGTTAAGACATAACAGTGTGTCTTGTGAGTAATGGCACTATGGCAATAAAACGCGTATACTGAAATTATGAACTTTAAAAAAAACCTTTAAATGAGAAAACGATGCATTGTCTTGTTATGGTAGAAGTTTGTATAAAGTTATTTGAATATAATTCCATCCTATAGACCCGACAAGTAAAATAGCATGAATCTTTCACCTCCACGTTTGATTTTGACCTTTCATTTAGCTGTCTAAAGCTTGCACTCGACACATGTCTTATTACGATAAATGTTTGTGCTACGGTGTTTTGAATAAACATCATGTCAACAAACATGCAAAATAGATACAGAATGAACAAACAAAGCAAATTAAGTAAAATATTTTCTTCTAAAAGCTACATTGACCTTTGAGCTAGGGCTTTAACACGCAACTACTCATCTAGTAATGGTAAATGTTTTTGCCAAGTTAAAATAAATATTAATTTATTCATACAAAAGTAGTAAATGTAAAATTTTGACTTCTAAGAGTGACCTTGACCTTTAAGCTATGGGGCATTGGTCTTTAAAAAATGTTTTAGTTATGGTAAATTGTTTGTCTCTTGTTACTTGAATATCCATCAATTCACAAAAAAGCCACTGTCCAGATATGTCAACTTTGACCTTTAATGTGGGGGTATGGGTCTTAAATGCGATATGTTGTCTTCTTACGGTGAATCATTTCAGTGCATGTATAAAACTTTATACAGCGGACAAGAAAAATGACCGCGATATTTAAAGTAGGGTAACGGTCTTAAACACGATATGTTACCATCTTATGATGAATTATGTTGCAAGGTTATTTGAATATCCATGCATACAAAGAATGTGAGTGAAAAAGAATTGGCTTCTACACGTGACCTTGACATTTCTGCTTGGTGTCTGAATGTTTCATCGGATATTTTGTCTTACTGTTGTGGTTATTTGTGCCAAGTCTTTCAAAAATTCAACTATGCATATCTAATTTATTGGTAATCTCTTACAGATATATGCTTTACTGGTTTTCAAGAAAAATCAGTCTCGTGTAAACTAAAAACAACGATTGTTAAAAGTTACATTTTCATTTCTAAAGAAATGTCTCTTTCACTGCTTGATAAACATTTTGAATGTAAATATTTATTTACTTTTCTAATTCAGGAACGATCATATTTAACATTTGCAATGCATCATGCGTCTTGCCATCGTCACCTCCAGCATTTGCAACATCCATATCTGTATTAAACGCTATTTTCCACAAGCTGTTAACATGCTTCCGCAGTTTGGTACTCTTCGATTTGCTGACAAAGAAAAATGATATAATTTTATAATTTAAAGAGCTACCCTGGAACCAATTGGTTCTAACTAAATTTTGAATTGACAAAAAAAGAGAGAAAGTAATGATGATTCAAACATTTCGCAAATACCTTTTCTGTGTTAACATAAAGCAAAATAGTGAAAATAATTTGTTTTAGATTTAAATACGATTGCATTTTATATGTTATCGCTACAATTTAGCCATGTATTACTGTTTAATAACTTCAAAACCCAGAGATGCCACCCGTTTGAATTATTTTTCAGTTCGATCCGATTTTGAAAAGATTGCAATGTTTAAATGGAACTGAACTAAAATTCGTTTGTACTTGCATTTATTTTGCAAAGATATGTTATAATAATAAAACAGTGAAATTAAAGCATAAATGTTTTCCTCTTTCTAATAAGTCCGTGTGACTACCTAGGTACGTGTATAGTTCACGTTTCAAATAATTACTTGTGTAGCTCATTTAAAGTTATGCATTTTTCTCTATGGGAAGACAGCACAGTAAGTGAACGCCAGTTCACCAAGAATATAATCTGGGACAATAATTTCATATTCAACTAAAAGTTATTACAACATTAACAGTAAGTACGCATAGGTACTACATATCAATGTATTGCACCATTCATTATCCTTAATTTTATGTGTTACAACATTAACATTTTGTTTCAAGCAAACGTGTAGTATACTGGATGAACTTCACTTTGTTATCCAAATGTAAAATGGCTTCTTTTCAATAAATACGCTTACAAAAACATCTTATTGTAAATCATATACATACGTACGAGTATATATCATAATAGGCTTTGTTGTGAAAAATAATTATATCATTTATAAACCCGTTTTCATTTTTCACTGAAAATCAATTTATAGACTTTATTTAAGGGTCTCCATGGTCCAATGGTTAAGGTAGCAGACTTTAAATCACTTGCCTCTGACCCATGTAGATTCGAGCCTCACACTGCGCTGATTCTTCATGTGAGGAAGCCATTAAGCTGACTTACGGAATGTCAGTGGTTCTACCCAAGTGCCCGCCCGTGATGAAATAATGACCTGAGGGGCACCTGGGATCTTCCTCCAGCATCAAAGCTGGAAAGTCGCTTTACGACATAAAATTGTCAGTGCGACGTTACATCAAACAAAAGCAAAACAAAAATAGACTTTATTTAGTGTGTATCTAAGGTTCTACGTATACTGTCATTTAAGAAATAATTTATAGCAAAACAGTGCTTTATCACTATTTATACACGATGGCCGGTTATACATCGGGCGTATTAATTTTTTCGGACAACGTATAACCACCCGAGTGTATAAATAGTGATAAAGCACTGTTTTGCTATAAATTATTTCGATTCTAATATGTTCTCTATTGTACAATTTATATCAAATATGACGGAACTGTTTCTTCGCGCAAGCATGGCGCCAATAGTAGGTCTTTGTTTATACACGCCAGGGCCGGAATTGGTAATACGTCTTGCGGCAGAGTTCAGTTCGGGCGAAAATTATTGCGAATTATTCAGCAAAGCGAATAATTAACTCAGTATGTGTGTAAATTAATCAACAGATTTGTGCAATGTGACATTTCGTTTAAAACATTAATTAAGTAAAATATTTCATGAAATTCTTGATGCCTACATGGCACTAAATATCACGTTGACGTGACGTCAACATAACATCGTTGTGATGATTAAAGAATTGTTAGTCATATTAGAATAAGTGAAAATCTATAATGTATGCGAAATGAACCGAGATATACCAGTCGGAAAAGATGACACAAAGTGAAATAAAGTGAATGACACATCTTATATCCTCTATGAGAGAGGTCTGATATCATTATATGTAACTACATGTATTACATACTCGTTTTTACTCTCCGCTATGTAACAATTGAACCGGAAACGTCAATATTTGTCAATATGTACCTCTGAATCTCATATCAAGTGTGTGACGTCATTCTAATGTTTGTTGTTGCGTGATTTTTGTCAGTATTGCTTATTTTATTAAGGCCATTTAAAATGGTAGTTAACACTGCAAAAACTTATGAAAGTTATGATATGCGGATGATCAGAATGCATCAGTTGGTATAATAATGCTAACATTCTCTTTATTTTATCCTGGTATTGTTTTCACCGCATATTGCTCATTTTCTCTCTTCAATCCATTCATAACCCATGGACTATTTGGTTCATATTTTGTTGTTGTTTCGGTTATGTCCAATATATTCCTTTTATAGGTTGCTTCATAGTTTATCAAGACACTCAAAATAACGCAAGTTTCAGTTTTCATTTATTTTCATCTAGGAGGTCCGAGGCCCATATACATGAACATCGTAACAAGTGTCATTTATGAACGTAACAGATTCAACTGCAAATGTGAGTTTAGAGTGAATGATTTCTTCAAGTAACAGCTTTGATGTGTTTGATGAAAATACGGTTTTTACACACCATTTTCTCAGCATTATAATCTAATCAGATATACAAAACTGAAAAAAAAACACTGGAAATTTCATGCATTTCCACTAAGTATATCCTTAAGTCCTGTAATATACCTTAGCAAAACATATCCAGTTATGCCTCAACTATATTGCCTGCACTGTTGAGTAGTTTCCATGTGTCCCATAAATGTGCGCGAACATTTGGCAACAACTTGGTAAACTTGGTATTGATAGCTTAGCTAAAACAAACAAGTCGCATTCTTTTAGATTTTTGTAAGGTTTCCTTGCAGTATACACATCTGAACTATGACCTCAGAGACTACAATTTCAGCCAACTACGTAATAATAATGTGTAATCTTCGGCACTATTTGAGAATGATACTATTTAATACTCCCTTTATTTCTTTGTAAAACACCGACCCCTGTAGCGGCAAAACTATACTGAACAGCAAAAGAAACTATCCAGATGTATAACTGGGGTATTTTTTAATGCAGAACTTAAATTTATAAATTTGACTTGTTTTCTTCATACCATATTACACTTAAAGATCTTCACGAGTTAGATTTAAAAATAGAAAAAGTGGAAACTCCACAGGTCGCTCAACACGACAAAAACGAAAATGTTGCAGGCTCGGTTTGATTGAGCCTGTTCATGGACGGTAGTGGAAATGCATGCTACCGTCCACGCCCTCTAGCCCCGGGTTGAGCAGAACTCAACATTTACACATGCTAAAAGTACACAAAAAATTAGAGAAATTCGCAGATGTGTTCATACGGCGGTGCACATGGAACCTTCAATGATACACTAGCGTGTAATTCCATGAAAAGCGGCGTATGGTCCCCAGATAAAATAATGGGTTTGCCCTTACAAGAAAACAATTGGCATAACTAAACAAACTGGAATTTAGGAAGGGGATCTGAGGTTATGGAGCCTGCATATCACTGGAACTGCCAAAAGACAAAATTAAAAAGCAGGCACCATATCCAAGGGTGATTATACAATACCCAAAGCTATGAAAGCGGGAGTATTGGCCGAAAAGTGGTCGTGCTGAGAAACTAAATAGTACTAATAACACGACATAAAAGTCGTGTTGAACGATCTGAGAAGATCGAAATATAACAGCCCTCAATCAACCGTGAAGTCAGTAGTCCCAGAACAAGTAGTCCCAGAACAGCTGTTTTGCACGAAATTCATGTGCGCGTGTTATTAACGATTTTCTTTGTGAAATTTTATTGTCACTGGAAACATTGATGATTGACTCACTCGAAAAACAGCATAAAGTTAAAAAAAAATATTGCTGGTTGCATGGCACGACTGAATCAAATTCAGCGCGAGCGCGCAATTGTGATGTTACAATGCACCAGTCGCACAGAAGATATTGCCAGAATGTCAAGCAAAACTGCTATTGTGGGGCTACTGACTTAACGGTTGATCGGTTTATTAAATTCAACACGTGAAGTTCTTCAAGTGTAATGTGGTATAAAGAAAACAAGTCAAATTTAAAATTTTAAGTTTTTTTATTAAAAACTACCCCAGTTATACATCTGGATAGTTTCTTATGTCGTTATTAAAAGCGTTTTGAAAAACATCCAGTAACATCCTTTATTTTCGGGGACGAAATAATTGGTCTGGGACTGTTAATAGTGTTAGAAGTAATACACTATTAACAATGCATTTCCGTTTAGAGATAAACATTCTAAACATACCTGTTTTTCTCGTCGTTTGCTATTTCTTTCTTTTTCGCATTTAGGGCTTTCCGTACATTTCTTATCTCTTGTAGAATATTAGATTTTGTTGCATTTCCTTTAATAGTGACTTCGGTCTCGTCATCAAAACGCGTTATCTCCTCCTTTAGAAGGTTGATTTCAGATATAAAATGTTCTTGCATTTCGTTGAATCTGGAAATATTGGTATCAGAAAACTGTTCAATAGTTCATTTTCAGGATTTATTTACCAGACTTCACATTTATATAAGAAAGATATAGAGAGTTGTTTATATTTCAGGTCCTTTGAGAACATGGAATCCATTCAATGTCATTCTGTAATAAGAGTTCCTCTTCAACCGGTGCTAAGGGGCACTAGGTTCTTCACACGTTTTAACACCTCTCATGAACAGACTTAATCAAACCGAATTTACTATTGATTTTGGCTCCATTCAGTTCTTCATATGGATCTACTTATCAATTTGATAGTCATAACCAGGTAATTTATCAATTCTACATCATATATCAATTAACAAAAGTATCCCAAATGCTTACTCCTTCAGAGATTTCTTATTTTCTAATATCTTAGTTTCCAGTTCCTTTAATGCTGAAGTCGTATCAGTTGGTTCTTCTTTCTGGTTCCCATTATCATCGCTGTCAGTCTTCAGTTTAAGCAAAATCTTCTTAATAAGTTGACATTGTTTCTCCCAATCATTCCTAATCTTTTCCTTTTCGGTAGTCTGTCTTAAAAGTAAAACAAGCAAACCGTATTTCACCTTTTACATCTAAACAAATATTTCAGTAACATGGAAGAATTTTTAAAATGATTAAAGATACAAACAGAAAAAGTACAAAGACATTAATAAATGTCTGGAATGCATGCAATGTGTAATCTTAAGTACAGATTTACAGTAACTGTTTACTAAGCACCTAGCCCACGCAAGAACTGAAAACGAGATAAATCACAATATAATGTCAACGTTTTCTGGTACGCAAACTGAAAATAACCTTAAAACAATATTGCAGATGATCTTATTTGTCGATGGTGTAAAGTCATACATAATATTTATGTGAAGGATGCGCTTCTAGATCGACAACAAAATGAAAGCAAGCTTCATGATTGACTGCATTATGTGTGCAAAATAGTATACTGAATTTCGTCAGGTCAGGTATCTTCTTACAGATTTAATTACTCAACGTCCTGCACAAATCATTCAGCTGCAAAATATTCACATTAATAAATCTATCCGCTGCGATTGACCCCATTAACCACTTCAATGTCGTCATATCTTAGTGATCGACATAAAACGATGCCCGTTGACAGTGAGTTATCGAAATCTGTACTGAAGAAATACAGTTTGCCCATGATACTGAAGGAGCTCCGTTGGCTATCAATGAAGTATACAGCACAGAACAAATTTTATCCACTGGTTCATAAACTATTTGAGATTGTATAAAAAGCAGCATTGGGCCAAACTTTCACGGTGTTAGCGGTTCTGCTGCGGATTATACTGCTATGTATTCTGTTATAATTGGCCCGTTACGTTGTTATAGTACAGTAAACGACAGTCTACCCTATATGTCTTTTGACGTTTCATATTTATATCTGTTTTGCATCTTAATTTTGATGTTCATGTTTAGTTAAGTAGTTGATTGTGTTTTGAATACGTGGTCGTTTGTAGTTTTGAATATATTCTCTTAAACCCTTTTGAACACGTTATACACTTCACAAAACTTTTAAAGCCCCCTAAATAGCTTTGTCAATATCTTCCATATTACTAATAGTATATTCTTGAAATTGTTCACATATTTAGGCTATGTTGAAAACACCAGATGAAAATTTCAAGGAAATACTAGTAGTGTGATGCTGTGACATCATTTCACGTCGATATATCACCTTTCTGTGTCGATTCGCTGTAAAACCCAACTCACCTACTCGTTTATTACATAGCCTCAACCTAATTTCAGTATATCAATGTCTAAAATTTACAAATGAGCGAATTTCGTTGTAAGATATGAACAATTTAACAAATTTATCCTGTCTTATCTTGGGGAAAAATCTATATTTGGTTTGATATTTGACCAAATATCGGTGAAAAGTCAACATCAGCAACTCTGTATCCGTATAAATGATATTTATTCGTTTTATAAAAACATTATTTTTATGTGTTTCTTTGAATTTTAAAACGAGTACAGATCGTAAAGCGAATGAAATTATATCTTTGCACATTTTGATTTCGTTGAAGTTTTCATATGTATTAAGATATAATTGTCTAAATGTATAAAAAATAAAAAAGTGGAAAACCACAGGTCGCCCAAGTTTGATTAATGTAAAGTAGTTATGAAAATGTTTGCTAACATATTTAAGGTGCGAGAACATACATATCTCTGCACTGCTGCTTCTTATTGTTTAATGAAGTTGTCATGACAACTTAAATTAGCATAAACCCGATACCAGGGATTATTCTGAATACTGTCTGGGAATTGCTCCTGTCAAACAGTATTTGCTGCGAGTTTCAACGCAACAGGTCGCGTAGCTAAACAGGTCCCCATGTCAGAATATATTGACTTGATCGTTTGGTAGAAATAGATTGATTAGGATATAAATGACACGGTCATATTACTTTATCATTGTTCTATGAATCATTACGGCCAGGTAGCTATGTCCTTTTGCAACGGCATGTTAAAGTTCACCGAGGTAAGGGTGACAATACGCCTATATTTGCCAGTCTGAATCCGACAGAGTCGAATAACCGTTCTATAGTTCACCATGGTGACAATAAAGAATACGCCTAAACTAAAAGCCTTGTGCCTCCCCAGGAGGTTCAGTTTTACCATAAACAAACCACGTTAGCCAATGTATATATTTACATCCGGAATCAAAGGCCGAGTCTTTACGAAACTTTTACGACAAACTAAATGTGTTTGTATATTTAACCGTTTGAACAATTTTATTAAACTGCCTGAGTTTTGATGCTGAATGATGAATTATGCTGGAAAAAATAATAAACGTCTGCCGGACCGCTACAAAAATTAATATGTTTATATGACATATTAGACCATGGATACAGTATATGCATTGTGGTTCAAGAAAGTGTGCAAGAAATCCCAGTAATTTGTAACCAGATAACCACAAGTATTTAGAATACTAGCCTTGCTATCCTATGCCATGTAAAATGATAATTCATATAGTCCAGAAAAACTTTATCGCAATATCATTTCCGACGATGATACTTCCAATGATTCTTTATAAACTTTATGTATATAACGTAAAGAAGGAAAGTATCTAAAAAAAGAAGAAGTTTCTTGTTGAACGTGGGTAGTCTATGAAAGTCCCTACATGGAATGCATGAAACAACTTATGTCCAGCCGAGCCCACGGCAGGTGTCTGTCATATGTACCTCCCAGGCATCCAGTCAAGGTAGATATTGCTTGATATTACAGTACCTATTTAAGTAAATAACACAGCACTGAACACTAGTCGGGATATCAGCTACGACCCTAAATCAATCGAACCCGGATCGCTGGTGTTATTGTCCTACCTGCTAACCACTGCGTCACTTACTCCTACCTTAATGACGTAGTTAATAATGCACTTATAAGAAAGTGTGATGTCTCACACAAAACAAGCTCTAACTACTTGTAACAAAGTCTTTGGTGAGAGTATTACTCCGTACCTAGTATTTGTGAAATCATTAAAAAGTAGTGGGATGTACTTCCGTCTACTTGTTCAGTGCAAAAACCAAAGATGGTCCTGTCTATTCGAACACAAGGTCTTTTAACAGTAAGTAGATGTTAACATTGTACGTCTATTATTGAAATCAATAGCTTTGTAAGTAGGATCCACTAAAATGTCATATCTTGTCATATGAAATAAATATAACGGGCAGAATGTTGGTCAAACTAAACAACTAGTGTCAAAACAAACAAGTAGCCATAAATTCTAACAGCTGGTATTGTTCAAACGATTAGATTTTAATTCATGCCTGCAGCGGCTGTCTCAGATACTATGGAACGTTTATTAAGAAAAATGTGTTGGAATTATAAAGTAAACTCTATCTCAAAATGGTATGAGTGTAAATAGAATGGATTACATATAATTTTGTTGTAATTTACACATCCTACTATATTGATATACTAGGAACTATATAAGAGTTGTTGATCAAAAACAGAACAGATTCGGTTAACATGTGACCTCAGGGTGTGACTTTGACCTTGAAGCTCTAGCCATGGAATTTTGAGCAGCACGATTATGTATTATAAGGAACAGTTGTGTGGATCGGACACGCAACAGGCCTTGTAAACCTTTGACCTGTAAGTGTACATTGGCCTTCGAGTTACGAACCTGTGTCTAGTACACGTCTACTTGTCTTGATATAGGGAAACATGAAGTGTGACGTACGGCCCATTTCTAGTTTATCCTTTATTCTTCGTAAAAAGCAAGGAGACAAAGTATGGATGAATATCCACGAGGTAAAACAACGTTTCAAAACGCAGCCCCCTCCCACAAACAGCAACCACAGAACCCGGACATACACAAGACTGGTACACACACACACACACACACACACACGCGCGCGCGCACACACACACATACACACACACATTCACGCAAGCACGGACAGGCACAAAGAAAGCACACAAAATCAAATCGAACAAACAAGGAATACAAAGGTTCTTTCAACTACGAAATGTGGAACCTACCTTTTTTCTTTGTCATTTCTGTTTTTCAGTTTCATGCAAATGTCGGTCAAACAAGCCTTACACTTGTTCATATCATCATGCGTTTCATCCTTGACTTTCAATTTCTGAAATACCGTCACATCGTAACTGCAGTCCTCAATTTGCTTCTTCAACTTATCTAGCGAATCCGTGATTGCTGTCAGTCTACAAGTAAAACTTCTTTTCAAAAAACTTTGAATTCATTTTCTGAAGAAAAAAAACCTAACTCAGATCAAAATCTAATGAATTTTTGCAGATACATCTATTTACCTACATTATAAGATTTTTACTAGGATGCATATAAATATACAAATATATCTAACTATAGTAAAATATGAAATACTTTGCTTTTGATTCCTGTTCTTTTTTATCTGTAACAATTTGAATATGCTTTTCTTGTTTTATCTCCTTTACTTTGCTGGTACCCCTGAAATAATATAAGTTGAAGTTAAGATATATTTAGAAACGTTTTTGTGAGAAAGGGGGTGAAATAAACATTTAAAAAATGTTATGCTTGTTTTTATGAAACATAAAGACATCCGAGAACAAAATTATTGAACACTTTATAACAAAAATAAATTATGTCGTGCTGATTGGGCGCTAAGCTACAATACGAGGATATTGTTGCGCAATTAATTATACATATGCAATACCATGGCCGATAGAGAAATATGTATGATAATATTTTGGCTAAGATTGGTACTAATCGACTTGTGCTTACTTTCTATTACCTTCATTAGTTAAAATCTGTATATGTATTATTTAACTGTGTATGTAAACGGAAGTTGAAACAAGTGTGATCGGGTTGTCGCCCCAGCCAGCATAATATCACGTTAGAATGTTACTTTCTCGTGTACTCGCATGGTCAAGTGGTGCAGCTCAAGAACAAGGACACGACAAAATAGGGCGAAAATACAACATAATGTTTTGACGGGTCGTCGCCCTACTTTTGTTGTGTCCTCGTGTTGTCGTGCTGGTTGAGACGTCGACACGACAAAAATGATCGGCCCTGTTTCCGTTTTTTTGTTCTGGCAGATGTAACAACGCAACAGCATGACATGGCAGAGAAAATAATAATACATCATACAATTAATGTAGTGTTTACCTTGACATGTCAAGAAGATCTACGAGTCTGAAAAATAAAATACGTTATACAGAGATATTTAAATCTAGTTTTACAATAACCTCTCAAAACCGAACGTGTTTTCTCTACTCAATTCTTACGCTACATAAACTTGGACTTGTAATGCACATTACTTGATTACCATTATATTGAAGACCGCACGCATTGACAAAACTACATGTTTAACAGAAACTTTATACTTATAATGTTTTGGATAGAGGCAGTAACCTTTGCACATTGCTGGAATTTAAATGATATCATTTTAGTATTTGGTCTAGAATTTCAAAAAATACTTTTTGTTCACCAAAACTGTATTCATGAAGCTTCAAAACAGTAAGCACATGTTCCTGAGAGGACAAATGCAACGCTCGTCGTAAGGAACTCAACATCCTTAACTTAAAAGAACGCAACCCCTTTTCAAAACACTGTAGTTGTCTTCTACAGTTTGTGGCCAGCTTCAGACTTATATGCGATTTCTGGCCAATGTCAAAATGATGGTACTTTTTGGAAAATTAATAGCCTGTACTAGATGGTCTCCGTGTTCATGTGTGTTCAGGTTTGATTTCAAAATATTTACGGTCAAAGTTCATCATTTCAATAGTTTTTTCCAGCTTCTGAAATTCATAAAATAAATCTGTTTTGTGTTCAGTTTGCGTGTGGCGGCCGTAAAATGTCTCCCTGTGCATTCAATCAGGGCTGTTATATTTCGATTTTCTCAGATCGTTCAGCACGACTTTTATGTCGTGTTATTGGTACTGTTTGGTTTATCAGCTTGAACATTTTGGCCTGGGTGATTCCAATACTCCCGCTTTCACAGCTTTGGGTATTGTATAATCACCCCTTGGATATGGTGCCTGCTTTTTAATTTTGTCTTTAAGCAGTTTCTGTGATATGCAGGCTCCATAACCTCAGATCCTTATTTTAAATTCCAGTTTGTTTAGTTCTGCCCATTGTTTTCTCGTTTAGGGCAAGCCAATTATTTTAACTGGGGACCATACGCCGCTTTACATGGAATTACACGCTAGTGTAACATTGAAAGTTCCATACGCACCGCCATATGAATACATCTGCGGATGTTTCTAAACTGATTTCGTGTACTTGTAACATGAGTAAATGTTGAGTTCTGCTCAACCCGGGGCTAGAGGGCGTGGACGGTAGCATGCATTTCCACTACCGTCCATGAACAGGCTCAATCAAACCGAGCCTGCAACATTTTCGTTTTTGTCGTGTTGAGCGACCTGTGGAGTTTCCACTTTTCTATTCTAAGATCTATTATTGTAACGTTTTACTTTGTATTTGATTTTGTACAATCTACTGATAATATAAATTATTTACTTTTTCTTTAAGAGAATAACTTTAAATGAAAAAAGCAGGTTTTCTACAAACAAACAAAGACCTGACACTACGCCTTAGACACAAATGCAGTAAATATGTTCAGCGAAAACCTAAATTATATTTAACACCAGTAGCCCTTTAAAATGTAGTAAAAAGCTATTATTTAAGTAAGCTGAGTTTAACTAAATACTTGATTTTCTATTAGATTATTTCAAAGATATTATAGAAATAGTTTAACTTTATAGTTATCCAAATTTTTAATTAACTTGGATCATTCACATTTGTCACGAAAAATGCGCTGTAACGTATTTGTGGAAGAAATAAATGTATATGATTAAATCGCTTATACTCTCCTTGTAATTCAAAACTCGTAGAATAATTTAGAATTTCCAGCTGCACCCCTTATAACGTTTAGAGGTTAATACAGCCCTCGGGCCATTATTCATTTTCCGGGCCGATTATCACCTCACGGCCCGGCTCTGGCGTGTAGGGAGTAATTAGAACTCCTGACGCTAGGTTTCAGTGGCTAAATAGTTTTGGGGAACTTTTGTCTCAAAAGCAGTGTTTAGTCGTACCCGGAAGCAACATAGGTTCAATATGGGGAAAATACAAGTGAGTGCACTAAATTTATTCTTGCACATTTAGATAGCCTTTCTTGACCGTAAGGAGCGCAGTAAATTCGTATTTTTGTACCTATTAAACTCAAGAAATGGTTCGCAATTCTACAAATGAGGAACAACACATAATTTAAGCCTAATTTGAGCCATTCCATAAAAAATGCAGATCTATATTTATGAAAATCAGTCTTAACATTTTCACTGAGAAGAAACCCGCAACTTCATCGAAATTTTGAAATTGTGTGGTGCGAATCATGCTGTTTTACACCACATACCCGAACACCGTTGTAACTCGAAATTCGTCCAACAACGATTCCAATGTCCGCTCGACCGCCATGTTGAAAACGCACTGAATATGATGACGTTTTATGAAGCCATTGGTTTCACATGCATGTGTTCACCGGGCGGATTATGATTATGTGCAAAATTTACGGAAGCTGGTGTGACGGTGACGTCATTCGCCGCTTTAGGATTTTGTTTGTTTGTTTGCACTCCACGCAGAAACTCGACGGCTTTTACATTTCCTTACTGTTTAAAAAGTGTTTTTCAGTCGCACATACATTTTTCATATCGAAAAAGAAATAAAAGAATCATGTTGGTACGGCTTACGAGTTTCTGTGTCTGATTCAGGGTGTTCTGTTGCTGATGCAGACAACCAGTCTGCGGACTGTACATAAACCGGAACCGGAACCGGGAAACATCGAAAAAATTGTCTTGGTATATGCAGACAACAAAGACGAAAAACTATATACGGAAGTTACCGTCTCGTCCCCTATTAATTTACGTTTATACACTAATCGAAGATTCTAATGCCCCCTCAATAGTTTTTGCAATATCTTGAATGCTAAAAGTACATTAGACATATACTGTTTGGAAAAAAATGACAATTTCTACAAAATCGAAAAGTGCACACTTCATTCAAACCTTTTACAATTGAAACATCAGCTAGGGAACTAAACTATTTCTATAAATATTTCAAATGTGATAGAAAATCGAGTATTTAGTTAAACGTATACTTTTATGTGTATTTTGTGGCTTTGTAAAATTGGACTGAGCTAGTACAATACATCTTATATGATACAAGTGTTTTAAAGGCTGATTTGGGACCGAAGTTGGGCCACAAGTCAAGTGCAAAATAGTATGTTTTTCCCTTTTCAAAGCTAAACTTCCCAATGTTAAGGAGGTAGTTTACCTTGTAGCAAGAGTAGATTCAAATCTATTGAACCGTAGCAAGTTATTTTATTTCTGGTAATTCAATGTTTTAGCTGCTACAATCTCAAGTTCGTTTATCTCTTATACTTCAAGTACAGTTCTATCCACGGTTGAAATACATGACTCTCCAAAGTTTTTTTATATTAAATAAAGAAGGAAAATACGGGTATTTAACACTTTTAAGTGCATGTTGATTCCACTGTTATCCGTATAAGTCTGTATAGTCGATAATTGTATTAGAATGCTCGTTAGCTTTCTAAATCAACCTTTAAATATGTCGCGGGGCTCGTGTTTCCATTGTGACACATCTCATTTTTAAATAACTACGTATGATAATGGGTCTTTCGGCAGCTTCAGTGCCATTCTCTTTACGACCAGAATGGAATATTAGAGTAACTTTATTAGCAGAGTAGCAACACTTTACAAGGTAACCATGGCAACAGAGATGTTTAAAATATGTTATATCTGGCTTTTGACTGTATTTTCTTAGAAAAAGATTAAATAAACCTATCTTTCTAGTTTAATGTAGCTTCAAGGCATTTCATTTTCAAAGTTAGTTATACGTTCGTTTTATCTGCATTTATCTAAACAAATATCATAGCTTAAAATATTTACAGCAGTACTCCTCATCCGACTGTTTTACAGAAAAATCATTGTGCTTACAATTATTATTCTCGTAGAAAGTGTTTAAATACAGGTAAAAAGCTGAAACTGTGATCCTATCATAGACCAGAATCAACGGATTAAAATTTTACATTTGGATATATAGGTCAAGGTGCTCGTTTCGATGGTAATATTTATTTAGTTAAAGAAATCACCATTGTCTTCTGAAATTTGAACAATTTTAGAGCATAATTTTAGGTTATAAGAACCAAATTATCAGTAGAAACAGAAAAATAGGTATTACAAATGAACCTGCCAAATCTCTATTCGAAAATGACAGGAATGATTAACCTTGCCCTCAGCTATATTCCAAATTACATCAGTTACCATCATCCATTTTCATACATTCTGCATGACATTTAAATATAGGTACATAAAAGCCGCTAAATAGTTACCATTGTTCAAAGTGAAAGACTCAAAAAAACTTTTTCGGCAAATATTGGCTGTTTTAAAACTAGCTCAAATAAAATAAAATGCTCAGAATTACGTACTTCCAAGTTAAAGGGTATCAATTTTGTCCGGTAAATGACACGTAACGTCGTGACGTCGATGGCGTCATTTTAGCGTTTCTGTGGTAATTAAATCATTATTTTAGAATTATTTTACCATTTAGCATCAGATAGGACACAGGTTTATGATTCTGTTTCAGAAGAATGAATATACAAACAAATTTGTTTTTTTCGTAAACGTTGTCGTAAATCCTAAGGTTTGTTTCGGATCGGCATGCGCACATAAAATTTAAAGGTATGCTTCCTCCTTTAAAAAAAATACTAACTTACCACTTTTATGAACATAAGATTAACATTTTAATACAAGTTACCACCTATAAACAATGTGAAAGGCATGCGTTCAGGCAGATTTTTTCTCAATCGTAAAGGCATCCACACCATTCACAAATCAGTGGGAAAAACACTGGAATCATATCATACATTACTCGACAACATATTTTTCAAACGCATGAGAAATGCCATAAAAATGAAATCTATTGGCGATTATCTAACGGGGGTGGTAGGAGTTTCTTTACATTACCAATATTTGAGAATGATAGTATGAATTCAAAAAATGTCGGATGATACTCTTAAAAGGGATGATGTTTAGACAGTTCACTGCTATTAAAACACTCTTAAATGGAATAATGTTAAAAACATCGGCTATCGAAAACATAACCTGATGCCATTATCCAATTTTAGTAACAGGCTTTATGCTAAATTAGAAGTATATTACTGCTTATTACACATTGTCCATACATGATAAGACAAGATGAAACTTAAGGTGAAACAGAGAATAACGTTCTTTTCGTTTCTTTTTTACTTTTTTTCTGTAGATAACTGGATAATTTACATAGCCAGATTCTAGGTTAATGACATTAAAGGTACACGCTGGTTCTCGACAAAAACAAATTGATCTTTGTTATTTACAGTCATAACACGGCATACAATTTCATCAAGTTTAGTTTGATTGAAATAAGTAAGTAAGTAAGTAAATATTTTATTATAGTGACATGTACATAAAACAGCAAATATTATTTCATAACATGACAAAACAAAGTGACAGTACCCGGCCCAATGGACCTATATGTAACCTGACTGAAATAACTTTAAATATATCACATTTAAATCACGTATGTTACAGTTATATTGGTATCAATGGTATGGCAGTTAGATAGATAATGTTAAGTAATATAATTTGAACATTAAATCAACAATGTCATAAAATATCAAATTACAACAATAATCAGTATGATGAAATGAGAAGAAATGTTTACGAATACAACACCGTTCGCCTACGGTTATAAGCTCTATATACAAATTTAGCGGCCTTTCTAGGGTAAATATGTTCGGTCAATTAATCGGGGCGAAATACGTTATCTTACATATAGCTCTTGTTTACGTATGACTTTTAACAAAAGATATTTTGTCTATAAAAGGAGTAAAAAGGTTATACATATTCTTCCCTTTCAGGATTTATGGATTAAGCCGAGAAATAAACTAAATTAAAATGTCAAACCTACTTGTTAACCTGTTTATCTGCAGCTTCTATGATTGTTTGTAAGTGTTTCTTTTGGTCTTTAGCTTCTTCTTTGCCCTGCTGTAGCAATGGGCTTTCATCCGTTTTCTGGTGTTTGTCACATGCTATTTTGAGCTTGTCGTACAATTTTTGAACTTCTTGGCAGCAGTATTCAACGTCAGATGGTTGTTTGCTGGAAATCAAACTGAAAACGGTTTTAACAAATCTAGACAAATGCCTTATTGTTTTGAAATATACAAATAAAAGCAAATTCGATGTACTGATATCCCCCGTCGCTTTTGGTTTCCTGAGGACACTATATATTTTGAAAGAAATCTAATTTCGAAATATTCACAAGTTATGTACAAAAGGACCGTGCAATGGTTTATTGTTTCTTACTTTTAACAAAATCAAGTAGAAATGCTCTGTCCTATAGTGATATGTATTTGTATTTTTCATGAAGATCCCTTTATCGAGGAAAAAGGTAACACGATATGTAATTCCCCAAAATTATATGTAATTCCATTTTATGACAGTTTTTCAGTAATATGTTTTTCATGGAATGCTGTAAGAGGGTATTCGCTTTCTGAATTTATCTCTATCAGTTACGGCAATTATTTATAAGCTGCTTCTTGAACTGCCTTATTATTTAATGCATGCGTTCGAAGAAAGAAATGATAGTAATGCTTCGTTTAAATGATTTTATTTTAGATAATTTTGCAATACTTAGTTTAATTTAAATCTAAAGGAAGACGCCCTTAGATATCACTTAATTTTCAGGGTTTGGCTAGGATTTCTTTTAAGGACTTCTTTCCTGTATTGTACAAGTAACTAAAGATTATAAATCACCAGCAAAACTTTATTTTGGAATTAGTTTAAGGTTCTGACATTGTTTCTGGTAAAATAACCGGCCTAGTATACAAGGCCCTTTTCTTGAGATGGGTTTTCTGTATATTGTTGTCCAATTACACTAAAGAACAATGCTTAAACGGAATGTATCTGGTCTTAAAAGGTAGTCAAAGAATATGCACGATAGTTGGTGTGTGTGGTATCTTTGAAAAAGTATTTTGTTCTTTTAATTCACCAGATTTAACTTATAACACCATCGCTGGGACCTTTCTTAACTTCGTTAAAATAAGTTTTCGTTAAAATAGGTTTTGTTCCACAAAAAGGTAAAAATGATAATAAAGTCTATACGAAGATCCTTAGGAAAATGCTAATGCCCCACAAACCATGTTTAAATTAACATAAAACACTCTCATAAATTTTTTCTAACCTTAGGATGGAATTTGAACAAACCTTTCCTGAGCTTATTGCCATGATAAGTGATCTGCTTGTTATTTAATGAACATACAAGAAGTTTTCCGTATTTTCAATTAACCGATGACCTGACCATTTAGAAGCATTAAACAGAAATTTGAAATGTTTGAACATTTTTTAAATAACGGTGGCATATAGAAATTATGTTTGGAATCAGCTAATACTACACAGTAATTCCAATAAAAACGAGAAATCATATGTCAAAGTCAAAACATAAGTTGTCTCTTTCTAAACAGATCTTGATGTAGATCAGCGAGAACCATCGTGATCTCTCATGTTGTTTTAAGTGACTATTAGGTTGTTTTAAATGGTTATTATTTGGTAGCTTTTTGACTGTGTAGACGAATTAACAAATGTTTCCTTTTTCATTCGCGATAAGAAAGTTATTAAGTATACTCGACATCACTAATCTCGCGTCATCACTAGTATAGCGGTATTTGAGTTGCGCCACCTAGCCGGTGTTTACATCTGTCAAAGTTGACCCAGATTTTTTGTTTCGCAAGAAAATCGATAGTTACACAGATATGAGTGGAATCTTGGTGAGTTACATAACAATTTAACATAAAAAGATGTTTTCTGTCAAAACATTACAAAAGTTCATACAAAACTGCACCTGTTACTCCATAAATCCAAGTTATACTAAGTTCGTCTGTTACGCCCACAGGTGTAGTAGCACTAAATTTTATGTAAATTATCCTAGACTGTGTCCGTAGGTATAAAACAACTAATTTTTTTTCCATCTATTCATGATATGAAATGGTCAAGGCATAGCTCGTTTTTTTTCTTACAGATCTAAGCTTAAAGTTGGTAGACAGAAGCCATACGACAGGGAGAATTTAAAGAGGGCTTATCAAGCTACATTATCTGGTGTTTCTGTATATCGTGCCTCCAGGGTTTATAAGGTGCCTGAGTCCACACTGAGAGACAGAACTAGGAATAATGTAACAGTAGATTGTACACTCGGTGCAGCAAGATTATTTTCTGATGCTGAAGAGAAAATGTTAGTGGACCATATAGTGCATATGTCCAAGATTGGTTATGGATACTGCATAACTGATTTGCATAATGTAGCAGCAGATTATGCTCGTTCAATTGGGAAGTCAGTAAGGGCAAAGGCAGGCCTGAGTCAAGGATGGGTGTACTCTTTTCTGTCACGATAGGATGAGCTTAGTCGTAAAGCCACAAAAACTATCCCTTAAAAGGGCTAAAGCTGCATCTGATGAAACAATACAAGCATACTTCTCAGAATTAGAGACTATTCTTCTTGACAATAATCTAATGAATTCTTCAGAGAGAATTTACAATGTTGATGAATCAGGTTTCTCCACAGAGCACACACCCCCTAAAATTATTTGTGGTACAGATATAAAACCGCAGTCTATCACCTCTGAACGGTCAAAGACTGTGACAGTTATAGGTGCTGCCAATGCGGTCGGCAACCATGTGCCGCCACTTTACATATTTCCGGGTAAGAGGTGGTATGATAGTCTGTTACAGGGTGCTGCTCCGGGATCTGATGCAGGAATGTCCGAGAGTGGATTTGTAAACAGGGAGTTATTTGAAACTTACCTCACTGGACACTTTGCAAAGCATGTGGGACTCTCTAGGGGTCAGGACTTGCCTAAAACTCTCATATTGTATGATGGGCACAAGTCCCATTTTTCACTTACACTAACAAACTGGGCAAAAGATCACAATGTATTATTATTTGTGCTACCCCCTCATTCGAGCCACATCACACATCCTCTTGATGTAGGCATATTCGGGCCAATGAATTACTATTACCGTGAATGCAAGTCGTATATGCACTCAAACCCAGGGGTAAATATTACTAGGTATGAGGTTGCTCAGCTAACTGCAAAGCCCTATGCACGAGCTTTCTCTCCTGAGAATATTACCAGTGCCTTTAGCAAAGCAGGCATATATCCATTCTGCAGACAGGTTATTACACCAGCCCAGACTGCGCCTGCAACCATATACCCTACTACAGAAGACCCAACTTGTTTCCAAGACAAGCATGAAATGGTAAATACACCTGAACAAAACCCTGTTGCTCAAAACTCAAAAGAAAACAGTGACAATACAGGAAGTAAACCTTGACCTAGCAGACAAATTCCTAGCAAGTAGAACAATTAACAAAGTAGTCCAAAGACCTACAAAGAAATTTTCCCCACCTTTCAAAGATCAGGGCAATCTATTGTCCTCTACAAATTTGGAGACCCTTACTGAGATAGAAAAAAGGTCAAATGCTAAATTGGAAAAGGAAACATCTATAGAAAGTAACAGAAAGCAAAAGAAACCCACCCCTAGTAAAAAAGTTCAGCTTTCCCCAAAACCATCCACCTCTGGTACTTCAGGAAAAACAAGTGGTCCAATTAACTTGGATACTGCAGGGTCCTCAAGTGATGAGTCAGAGGATGAGGAACCGTGTTGTGTATGTGGGAAAAATTTCCCACCACAGTTAAGGGGTTATCCTGGCCTAATTATTTTGAAATGGAGCCAATGTGATCATTGTGGGCACTGAGTTCATTTGACTCACTGCAGTGAGGTCAGAGTGCTAAGAAGGGGTAGCACATTCTATTGTGAACATTGTACTGAAGAGTAATTTGTTATCAGGAACAAACTACAAATGCTTGTTATTTGTTGTTATAAAACTGTTATTTCATTTTACATTGTTTGACAAAGTGAACATACAATAATGCAGCTTTTGTACCAGAAAATTTATCATACTGTAACCTTCCTTAAAAAATATTGAATTGTAAACCAGTCTACCGCGAGTTTAATGATGACGTAATATTGATGGTGGCACACTGTATATTTGTTGACATATATAAAATTGTTTTAATGACATTGTTGTTATTTTTACATGTCATCAGATCGAAAACAAGTAAAATCTATTGAAATAAACAAAGATTAGTCATTTTCAAAGGGAGATAACTTTTTCTGATTATTTTAAGTACAAATGGCATTCATTTTCAAAGCGAGACAACTTTTTCCGATTATTTTAAGTAATCGTCGAGAAAAAGTTGTTTCCCTTTGAAAATGAATGCCATTTGTAAAGAGATAAAGGTAAACAATTGCTGAAAACTGTGTTCCACCTTGTTATGTGAAATTTCACCACTCGCACGCTATTGCAAATGCATCAAAACGAACATGTGTAACAGTTCTTTGAAAATGGTGTGTTTTTAAAGGCGTTTGACTGTCCGGAAGTGGGGCCCCTATAGGCAGTCATTTTCTGGAATTCAGTGTTTATATCAGTATACTGACACTTGTTTTGTAATGTAATATACATGTTTTACATGCTGTTTAATTTCCATGTCAAACAAATCTTTCTTTCTATGATTTGGTGTTGTTTGATTTTTGTTTCTCAGGGCCTACTTCGTAACCTTAAATTTTGTTCCGACATCCCGATGCTTTTTGACAAATATGGTAAAATATTAAATACCAGTACTTGCTAAAATTCTTAAGATATGTTTTTTTCTGATATTCAAAGCAAATATTTACATGCTATAGTATACCAGTAGTAGAATAATACAGCGTATGGTCAACAGTTAACGGCAACAATACGTATTAGACGTTACTTCAGAATATCAAAAATGTGTAATGATATTTTGAGGACATTTTACCTGTGTTTCATATCCTTCCCTCCGGGATACTGAAGTCAATTCAATGCTACTTTATGATACAGATCAGCTTAAGCCTATTTAACTCTCATTTCAAAGGCAATAAAATGTATGTACTAATACATACCAAGAATCAGGTGTCAATCTTTGAAGATTCTTTCGTTCCGGGGCTCTTTGGAATTCATGATGACTGCAATTGGATATAAAATAAGGAATATTGTTGTTCAGAGCATATTTCAGATATTTTTATTACAAAAATTTTCGTTTTTGTTATAAATGTTAAGTGGATGAATGTATTAGAAGTTTTACTTTGCTTCTTTAACTAAAAGGAGCGTCATAATGACCCTGTATCGCTCACAAGAGTTTCAGAGCTCAAAACAGGTATTCTAGTAACATAAAAAAAAACATTTCTGCAGACAGTTCAAAGAAGAAAATTTCTCTTAAAGCAGCCCTTAGCAACCATGTTTTTGACAAATCAAGACGGCTTTTAGCAACTGTAGTAGAGGGACACCAAAGAAACATTTCTGTGAAATTATGTCAAAATGAGACCAGTGGTTAAAGATGGCGTTTGAAGTTATTTAAGCTATGGCAGATGTGTTTTTGACAAGTCAGAATACCGGTGATATGAACATCCTTGGTAGTTGTTCACCCAAGGAATATTTCAGAATCTGTGTATTTTATTTTCAAATAGGACCTACGTTTAGATTGAGATGTTTGGGGAGTTATTTTATTTTAGCTCGGGTGGCCATGTTCGACGAATCGGAATAATTGGATCAATTTTGGTAGGGAGTCAACCAAGTAATATTTATAAATCTTGCCATGTTGTTGACAATAGTTATTGACAAAAAGATTTTTAATCATATACGAAAATATGATCACGCTCTCTCATGGCCACGTTTTATTTTTAAATTTACCAAATCGTCTTGGTTGACGGTTCACCCAATGAATATTTCTGTAAAAACATTTTAAAACTGGAAGAGATGTCTGAAGATTTTATTTCTATTTTAGCTCTGGTGGCCGTGTTTTTCACGAAGCAGGTTAATACGAATACTTTTTGCAAAAGGTCACCCAGGGAATATTCGTGTAAAATTATTTTAAAAACCAGTCAGCAGTTTCTGATCAGAAGTGTTTTAAATTTTCTACTATATTTATATAGAGAAAAGGGGCCACACCCTCTGGTGGCCAAGTGTTTAGACGAATAAGTATAAGGGCAAAATATGTGGAGAGTTGGTGTGAAATTATTATAAGATCGGGCCAACAGTTTCTGATTATTAAAGTTTCCTCTACATACATAATAATTATAGAGAAAGTTTAAGACCGGAAGAGGACCACCCAATGGATACCCAGGTTCTGTTGTATCAGCTTTCTATTTGTGGTTTGAGAGGAGATGCTGTTGGAATAAGATGTTGACACCGGCGGACGGAAGAACGAGGACGGTGACTGATCAGTAAAGTCCATCTGTTGCTCCGGTGAGCTAAAGCAGCGGTACAATTACCGACTGCAAGAAAATGTTTCCTTTTCTGAGTTTCTCCGAATGTGGTGGCCTCTCATTCAGTAAGAACGAACAAAATATGCACTGAAGCAGAAACTTACCCTCTCTCACTGCTGCCGCTCATTTTTCGCTCGCCGATTTTTTCTCCATCAACCGCCATATCACTATCCCTTAAATGTCAATGAGAAACTGTTATCGTTTTGGGCCAACCACTTGATATTCTTGAGAGTGGGGTGGAGAGGGGAGTATTTTTATGAAAACAAAAGCGTAACTTTACTTCAAAAATATTCATAATCTGGAAAAACAAGACTTTCACATCACTGAAAAATATCTTGCTCCAGGTCAGATTTATACGACAATATTATTTCCATTAAACTTATAACATTATTCTTTACTTTTAAATTGCTTTTAAATTTAATATTTATAGTTACGTAACAGGGTTAGTATATAACATGAATATATCATTGCATAACACTATGTGTTTAGTATTAAGGAAAACGCAATTTCCATCGACGTTTAACTGTTAACACTGCTGAAGAAGAGAGTAAGATTGATTTTAAAATATTAATGTCGTATGGCCTAATTTTGAGTACATTATATATGTCATTTCATGAACTATTAACTGTACAGCCCGTCCGCTTAGCTCAATAAGGAGAGCGCAGATCTACGGATTACGGGGTCGTTAGTTCGATCCCTGGGAAAGGCGTATGACGATTTCATAAAACACATTGTGTCTAAAATCATTCGTCCTCCACCTCTGATTCATGTGGGGAAGTTGGCAGTTACTTGCGGAGAATAGGTTTGTACTGGTACAGAATCCAGGAACACTGGTTAGGTTAACTGCCCGCCGTTACATAACTGAAATACTGTTGGAAAACGGCGTTAAACTCAAAACAAACAAACAAAAATTTACTGTTCAGTGTACGTAGGCGTAGGAGCACAAATGTGTGTGTGTGTGGGTGCGTGCGTGCGCGCGCGAGTGTGCGTGTGTGTGTGTGTGTGTGGTGGGACATGAATGGGCACCAACATTTGGCTTTTGAAATATTCGAAAATCATCTATGGTAACACTGGACCTACAATGCTCTCACGCTCTACTGAAGCCTAATTCGTCATTCGCTCTACTAAAATCCCTTCTCAAAACATATTTGTTTTTGAAGCCCAACTCGTCATTATATATTTTAAACCTAAGGTAACTGGCAAAATCATGAAACCAGTGTTAAAATATTCTAGAATACAGAATTTGGCCCCTCCGTACCCCCACCTTTAAGTAGGGCGTCTCCCCTAACATACTCTCCCCAACCCTTACTATCGCTCCTTCACTCATGGTATATATATATATATATATATATATATATATATATATATATATAGGCCGACATATATATACCTGTCTGATGATGTACACGACTTTGTTATACAAGTTATACAACACATCAAATTTAAATTGATTAAGGTTTAGCAGTATATCACAAAATAACAGATTTTTTTAGTAAATGAACAGCACCTTGACACACAACTTATCTGTCAAATACATGCTTTACTGTTCTGTCCCACAGAGTTGGATACTTAAAATATTCTTAATGAGTTGTCCCCCTTTGAATAAGAATGCCATTTGTAAAGAAATAAATGTAAACAATTGTCAAAAACGACGTTTTACCTAGTTATGTAAAGTTTAAACACTCGCTTGATGTTGCAAATGCATCAAAACGAAGATATGTAACAGCTTTTTCAAAATAGTGAGTTTTTAAAGGCGCTGAACTGTCCAGAATGTGGCCCCTTCATGCAGTCCCTCTCCAGAATTCAATACATACATTAATAAATTGACAATGATTTTGTAGAATAATATAAATGTTTTATATGCTGTTAAATTTTCATGTAATACAATGATTTCTTTCTATGATTTGATGACGTTCGAACTTTTTTCTCCGAAATATGGACCTATACCTTAACACAAATGGCTGAACTGAAATAACTACATGAATTCAACTACAATATGTTGCTGCTCCATTTTTTGTACCCAGCCACTCCTTGATTTTACTTACCTTAGAAAAGACTGATTATATCTTGCATTAAGTTTATTATGTCAGGATATACCCTTTTCTCTAGATAACAATGTGGAGCTTCAGTTTATAACATATTTCTTTTTCTCAAAACTAACCAGACTCCAGCTTTTAAAATATCAAAATTGTCTGGTGGGAGGACCCCGTACCCCAACCTTCAAAACAGAGTTTCCCCTCTCATAGTCTCCCGAACCCTGGTGCAAGACATGAAAATATGGTATCCATATTGCTTATCGTTATCTGATTTAGGGGTGCACACAAAGTACCACCTAAAGACGGCCAGCGCTTAAAATTCAGACCACAGATCATTCTAGAAGAAATCTTCTGCTCGCTCCGCTCGCAAAGCATAGTATCAGTATTATTATAACACGTTCAGGTGGGACCAGACGACAGACTTTATGATAGATAACAGGAAATCTGATTTGCCAACTTAGTGAAGTGGTATAGTTTCTTGTAGCTCATGAGATCGAACTTGATACGGCTGCGCCGAAAAAACAATCTGGCTCCAAGGAAAAATCCTTGTTTGTTTACATTTTATGCAAGAATATTTAGATAAAGCAACTCTTACAGGACTTGCCATATTTGCAATTAAAACTTTAATAATTCCAATAATTGTGCACACAAACAAACATTGTCTTAGTTTACATAAACGTCAATGTATGTTGAGCCATTGCTGCCCCTAATATGCCAGTTATATCAAGCATGCATATACGACATTTCGTAACTGATTAGAAAATATATATGTTTTATTTGCATTCTGAAAACATGAATACTCACAGTTTAATGGCAGAAAATTTGTTTCCTCTTGTGCTTTTCTGAAATATATAGATAAAAATATTTATTGCAAATAAAACTTAAGCTTTCATTAATGCTGATTAATACCCATAGACGCCGCTTTGATACAAGGAAATTAAAATGTTGTGATCATGACCTTTGATCTTCCAGTTGACCTTGACTTTGAAAATAATGACCTGGGTTGTACACTCTGCAAGTTGTCCTGATTAGGTTACAATTGATGTTAGTTTTATGGAAATCCCTCTAGCGGAGCCAACACCAATTGAAGCTATTTGTATTTGACTGCTAAGGTAGACTTTGACCTTCGGCATTACGATCTGCGTTGTGCACTCTGCATATCGTATGAATGAGGTTAACAACTGCTGCTAAACAAAGATCAGATAGTTTAAATTCGTATCTACTCCGTATCTTCTAAACCATATGAATGAATATCATAAAGTAAGCTGTATCATTGATATAACTAGTATTGGAGAGTAAATATCAACAGAAATCGCAATACTATCATTCTGTTCAGTCAAAGGATCATAACGCTTAGCTTAGATAAGAAGCAAGTTCTGTAAAAAAGTGTTCTTTGAATTTCAGAAATAGTTGCGTTATACGGAAGTATATAAATCCTACCCGGTACCTACCTACCACAGAATATATGGTTCACGGAGTCCTGAGTCAGGTAATCGGGCGTATATATAATTCATATAATTCATGGATGACAATGTCTATAGAAGTCTGAATATTAAACTAATTATGTATCAAAGGCTACGAAGAAGGCAGAACCTTTCTTTGTCAAAAGTCCATACTCTAGCAGGAGACTTAAGAGTATTTACAATGAAATTATACAAAATGATTCACGTTCAAATTGTAATGAAATTATTATTTATAAAAATAAAGTGATACTATTCATGAAATTGTTACAAACGACAACATGTAGGCTGGTTGCTAATACCACTATACTTGATAGAGACTTCTGCTACAGTTAATATGTCTGACAAGTTGAAATGACCCAGTTTTGATAGCCTAGTATTTGTCATTCGCCTTCCATGTTTGTAAATAACATGTTATAAAGCAAAACATTATTCATAACAGTTGACCAATTAGAGAGCAAATATGCTAATTTAAGTTACATTAGAATGAAAATATCGCCAGTCACATCTTAATTATGACATTGCAGTGTAGTATTTTTCTAGTTTTCTAGTATTATTTTTATTTTTAATGGTTTAGTGTAACTTTATTATTCTAAATTATTTAATAAGATTTAGAATATATTATTTTGGTTCAAAATTTATTAAGTATTTTTGTCACATAATGTCTTAGCACAGTGTAGTATTACTATATGTTTATCATATTTGGGATATTTTATGATATTTCTTAATGTTACAAAATGATAACTATCAAGTTTTCTTCATTTCATATCCATTAAGTTGATATGTATTTCTCATTACTTGGATATCTACTTTTTAATATAGTTCAAACTGACAACTTTTTCTACAATTTCATGAATTTAAATCTTATTTAAAATATCAGTATATTTCCTTTTTTGTTAGTTTTTGTAAATGCCATTTTTTAATTTTACAGTAAATATTTTATTAGTGAACATAAAATATATCACTATAATGCATGTATGTTTGAAATTCATAATTCTGAACAGTGATGAAACCATTAAATACAGCAACATAATAATTACAAGGACTAATTTTTCTGGTATTAAAGCATGTGTAAATCCTGCCGAATAACTCACGCATTAAAAAAGCCCTGAAGGTCCAACAAATGACAACAAATAGATTCTGCTTGGGTTTAACGTCTTTTTCGACAATTTTAGTCATATAAACGACGGTGTCTATTTGTAGCGGTAAGCACAATCCAAACTTTATATTTCTGCCTCAGTGAAATATCACGCCGTAGACACGTTACGAGATACTCCTCCCAGTCACAATATACAGACACCGGGCTGACCAGTCCTAGTACTATCTTCTTAATGCTGAGCCTTCTAGTACCATATGACGTTGTTTTTTTTCTGTATAACGCGGCCAGGAAGCGAACCCTCGACTTCAAGATTCATGACTTCAACAGTGGCTACTGCACATTCTGTGTTTGTTTGTTTACGTTTCACCAACATGTGCACACGGCCTTGTCGTCTGGACCGGAATGTCAGTTGGGAAGGTTAACAAGATGTTTCTATAAACGTTAATGTAAACTTAAAATAAGTAGCTCTGTCATAAGAAACATAATGACTGAGAAAATGTGACAGGTGCATGACAGAAAATAAATTATACCGTTCATCTGTAATGTCGCGGTACTTGACATTCGACGTAACGACATTAAACAAGAAACAACACAACAGTGTATTTCTTGTCTTTACCACAATATTTCATGTCATATGCATCAATAACTGTGTGAAAATGAATAAGATATCATTCAAGAAACATCCATGTGTACTTCGAACAACAATAGTCAGCCATTGTTATCATGTGACGTCACATCACTAATGTCGCGGTATAGGTCAACAATTGTGTCAATCAAACTATCATAGGTTTAAAAACACTAAATATAATTCAAACATTCAGACATTGAAAAGCTATCTAAGTCAAACTAACAGGAACACTCAAAAGTCATTAAACGCCAATTTAAACGTTTTATATTATCTGTTTACATTGGCACTATCGAAAATATTCTCCTCTGGGCAGCGGACACACCAGATATTTTGCAAGTAAATCACAAGGTCGCGGGCGTGGTCATAATGTAGCGGAGCCTAAGAATCGTACTATTACTTAATATTTTCTATTTGATAGTTATCTAACATGTTAAAATTCACTGCTCAGTATCGTGGGTGTATTTTGAGGAGATGGTCAGGGGCCCCCATCCCTTCCTCCCCCTTAAAATCCGTCGAGTTAAGACGTTTTGATGTTTCGCCTGATACCGATATTTCATTCATTTTTGTGTAGCTGGGGGATGTTACTTAAAATTTTGTGTCCTCTAACCTATAGGCGGGACTTAATTTGCATAATTAATGAGGACAAATGCCGATCAGCTGGTAGACGAACTTATAAACATTGCAAATATTGCTTAATTCATGGATTTTTGCAATAGATGTGTGAAAAATACGATTTTAATAAATATTGACAGATATTTAGCAATGTTACTGCAGGTAGGAACATTTTTCGCCTGCATGAGTAAAATAGGTCACGAACTTCCCCGGTAAACACCACGTAGGTGGCGCAACTCAAATACCGCGAAATTAGTGATGACGCGAGATTATTATTATACCAGATTTATATAGCGCCCTTTTCATGATAAACACGTTCAAAGGCGCTTTACAGCAACTGCAGCCACACAGGGCGCGAAATCATCCTCTACTAGTACAGACACAGAGCGATCTGACCAGAGGGACAGAGTGAGACAAAGCCCCCACAGAGAGATCAGAAATCAGATACAGGCTTGTCCGGCTAACTTAGCCTAGCTCGTTGCGAATAGACAGCCTGGTTCTTTAACGTGCCCAGTGTATAGCACTGATACACGCAAGGATTGCCTGGGTTCCTGACCAGTACACCTCTAGTTGGGTGGGAAACACTGAAAAGCGTTTCTGAAAATTCCCGAGTAGCTGCCGGGGATCGAACCCCGACCTCAGGATCGGAAGGCCAGTGTGCAAACCACAGATTAGTGATGTTGAGTATACCAGTTGCTCAATATGCATAGTAACCATTTGCCGAACTGTGCGTTTTAGGTGAGAAATGCGCGACTGAAATGGTCTAATATATTTGCCCGTTTGGTACCATGATTCTCATCTTATTACTTTGTTTTGAGCAAATTCTTACGACATTTATGCATATTTTGCCTTTAAGTTATACTGAACGCTCATAAAATGGAATGAAACATCATCATCTGATTTATACTGCACTACAGAAATTGTTCCGTCCCACATGAATGTTTGAGGTTTACTTACCACAGTCATGTCCAAACTAGAAAGCTTGCTTGTAAACTCCTTAACACTCTTTTGATATTTGACTCCCTTCAAAAATTCTTGAATATCTTTGACAGCACTGTTAAATGCAGTGATTTTTTTCTGAAAAAAAAAAACCCACATCAGCTCATACCTCTATAAATCTATACATCTATACATTAGCAAAATAAACAATGTTATTACATGATTGCCTACAATAAGTAGTATAGGGGGGGGGGGGGGGCCCAGTTAGGTGTCTGCGCAAAATGTTTTTTGATTTACTTTATACTTTGTGGTAATATACCAGCATGTATTAAGTTTCATTAACAAGTGTTACTGTTACCAGTTTTGACTTACTTTTATAGATATTCACATTTAAAGTGGGTGGGGTAATCTGACATGTGACCAGCCAGGAACACGATTTCTGTTATTTTTTTAAAAATGGTTCTAACTTTTTACCTGAAACTTTCATGATAAAATAACTATGCAATGGACATTCACACAGCATGTTGCATTTTAAATTGTACTGAATACTTTTTTACTTTTTTCACCACAGAGCCACAAAGTGGTCTAATCAAATTTACTGATTTTCAATGGACGAATTTCACCAAAAAGCTAAAACATTTTTTATTAGTTGAGATATTAAGGTGTTATTTTCAGCAGATATTGTAAACTAAATAAACATAAAAATGACAGTATATCAGTATACTCTGATTAATATTAGAAGACTGGTACACTCTCAAACTGGTTAAAAGTGGGTGGGGTAAAAAATATTCGAAGCAACACTACAAAAAATTGTGCAGTTGTTACGAAATGGCCTCAGATTGTCTATTACTATCTTAATTGTGCCCCCATGAATGGTGGGGGCATATAAATTTGCTCTTGTCCGTGCGTCTGTCCGTCCATCCGTCCGTGCGTCCGTCCAAAGATCGTGACGCGCCTAGCTTGAAAAGTATTTGATACAAATTGATGAAACCTTGCAAGAGTCTTTATCATGATATGGACTTGCACACCTTCTATTTTTCGTCTGGCTCCGCCCCCTAATTTTAGAGTTACTGCCCCTGAAATAGTAAAAAATTGCAAATTTTCACCTTGTGACACGCCTAGCTCAAAAAGTATTTGATATAAATTGATGAAATGTTGCATAAGTCTTTATAATGATATGAACTAGCACACCTCCTATTTTTCGTCTGGCTCCGCCCCCTATTTCTATAGTTATGGACACTGAAATAGTAAAAAATGCACAATTTCACCTTGTGACACGCCTAGCTCAAAAAGCACTTGATATAGATTCATGAAACCTTGCATTAGTCTTAATCATGATATGAACTTGCACATCTCCTATTTTTAATCTGGGTCCACATCCTATTTCTAGAGTTATGGTCCCTGAAATAGTCAAAAATGCACATTTTCACCTTGTGACACGCCTAGCTCAAAAAGTATTTGATATAAATTGATGAGTGTTTATCATGATATGAACTTTCGCACCTACTATTTTTTATCTGGGTCTGCCCCCTATTTCTAGAGTTATGGCCCCTGAAATAGTAAACAAATGCACATTTTTACCTAATTATATGCCATACTCAGAAGTATTCTCGGTGCCTTACTCAGAAGTATTTAAATGTAAATTTATGAAACCTTGCTTGAGTCTTTATCATAATGTGACCTTTGCACACATGGCATTCTTCTTGAGAATTTTAGCATTCATTACAGAGTTATAACCCTTGAAATAGCCAAAATTAGTGGATTTTTTGTTTGTGATGCTCATAGCTCAAAAAGTATATGGTATAGAATATTGAATCCTTTTCATACTTTTTTTGAGGCTATACCCCATTAAGACTGCAAACATTTGAATTATTTCCCCTTATTTGTGACAAATGTACCAGTCGGGGTGGGGGGAGGCGGGGGAGGGGTGGGGAGGTGTCTACTCCATGTGTCCTACAGACACATTCTAGTTTTATTAAATACAGACTTGGTTGATAAATTTTAACAAAAAAATATTTCTCTTTAATAAGACTTTATACATGTGTGCCATGGAAAAATCAATGCAGAAAATTTAATGTTAATTTGAACAATAGCATTCCTCAAAATATTCTGCCTCAGGCAAAACTTTTTGTTAAATACTTTGAGCTTTCAGGGTTAATTTGGTTCGTCTACAAGTCATGTTCAAGGTCCATGCTTTTTCCATGACACACATGTATAAAGTGGGAAATTTTTTGTTAAAATTTATCAATCAATGCTGTATTTAATAAAATTAAGATAGTAATAGACAATCTGAGGCCATTTCGTAACAACTGCACAATTTTTGTAGTGTCGCTTCGAATATTTATTTACCCCACCCACTTTTTCCCAGTTTGAGAGTGTACCACTCTTCTAATATTAATCAGGGTAAACTGATATACTGTCATTTTAATGTTTATTTAGTTTACAATATCTGCTGAAAATAACACCTTAATATCTCAAAAATGAAAAATGTTTTAGCTTTTTGGTAAAGTTCGTCCATTGAAAATCAGTAAATTTGATTAGACCACTTTGTGGCTCTGTGATGAAAAAAGTATTCAGTACAATTTAAAATGCAACATGTTGTGTGAATGGCCATTGCCTAGTTATTTAATCATGAAAGTTTCAGGTAAAAAGTTTGAACCATTTAAAAAAAAAATAACAGAAATCGTGTTCCTGGCTGGTCACATGTCAGATTACCCCACCCACTTTAAATGTGAATATCTATAAAAGTAAGTCAAAACTGGTAACAGTAACACTTGTTAAGGTAGTTCTGCACGTTTGGATCGAAATATTTTCTACAATGTAGAATTTGATTAAACTCTGATTTTTCAAAACTTCAGAATATATCTAGAAAATTCAGCAAATAAAAAAGATAGGGTCGTGTGCTTTATTTTTTGCTAGACTGATTTGAAAAAATTAGACCTAGCGCAATTTTTCATAATGGAAGTCTATGGGAAAATCATTACTTTTATAACATTTTCGCGAATAGAATTTTTTCTACAATGTAGAATTTAATGAAACTTCCCACAGTTGTAAATAAACATATGGTCTATAATGTGGTGAAATAAAATGTATAGGTCCGTGTGCTTAATTTTGAGATATATTTGACCATGATTAAAGTGAACACGCTAATTTTAAGATATTATTTTGAATTTTTAACGTGTCAGATGTTTTAATATCATATTTTAACTTTCGAAAGACAGTAACAGTGCCATTGTAATAAATTTACTCATAGGCTGCTATTAATTGATAAAATGATTTTCATTACCGTACGCCGAATCCAGGTTTTATTCCACGTTTTCCGGATAAATGACGTTACGCCATCACTTCCGGTTTATCAAACGTGCAGAACTACCTTAATGAAACTTAATACATGCTGGTATATTACCACAAAGTATAAATAAAATCAAAAAGCATTTTGCGCAGACACCTAACTGGGACCCCCACCCCCCTTTATACTGGAAATTATCCTGTTATCGTATTGCTTGATGCATTATTTAGAGGTTAATACACGACAGAGCCGGGCCGGGAGGTAATAATCGGCCCGGAAAATGAATAATGGCCCGAGGGCTTCCTCAAATTTTAAAAAAAACCCATTTATATGTATTCTCTTCATTTCCTCCTATTCAGGAACACATAAGATTAATAGCAATTTATTGGCATGTGATAGAATATGTACACAAAACTTACTTTGGACGTGAACACAGGACAGTACACATTGATTGACCTGGTTTCCAATATATATGGGTATGGAATGTTATAGATATGAATAGATAGTTAAATCAAACAAGAACAAAGATTCAATAGAACGCCAAAACAGTCATAGTGTAGTGTATCTATTTATGTTGAGCCCGACAGACATATGCTAAACATACATAGAGACGAACGGAGACAGATAAACAACATGGACAAAACAAACACATGAAGGAACAACGTGTGGCGCCGACTTGGCACTCCACTGACGAGCTTAAACTGCGGGCAAACTCCCACCATGTTCTAAAGTTACAGAACATTGTAAACATTATACCCGCGAGATGAATTCCTTACACATGCAATGTGAGATATAAATAAGTAATATGCTGATGATAGTTTTGAGTAAATGTGGGATGTTTTATTTGTCTAGAATATGGTGTGCGAGCTTCATGTGTAGTTCTAATGCAAAGCAGACTCAAGAGAGTAAAATATCAAATATATTGCTTACAGAAAAAAACAACGTGAAAGCAAAATGTGGAAAAAAAACAACAACAAAGAAAGCCACATTCTAAAAATGCAGTAATCAGTCCGACGGATTTTCAGCTAAATCAAAATAATGTTGCTTTTGGACCAGTGTCTTTGTAGCAAACATTTCCACTACCATCCAGAAACAGGCTCAATCAAACTAAGCTTGCAACATTTTCAGTTCTGTCGTGTTGGGCGACCTGTGGGTTTACACTTTTTCTGTTTAACAAAAAGTTACAAGAGCATATTCGTGTTTCACATGTGTATGTGTGCAAGTGTTCAGTCACTGTGTTACAGTTACACATAACCATATTTCCATTTGTAGTGCTGTATGGGCGGCTGCCTTCTTTGAATGTGGCTTATTTTCCTGTTAATATTTTGTCCATGTTTAATGTGTAATAGGAATTCGCCTGGTAGGATTGACATTTTTTAAACTGTCTTGTAATTTAGGAACATGTTTGAGATTAGAAGGGCGGTTTGATGCACGTCCTCAGGGAGTTATGACATTGGTCATTGAATAGAGAATGATCAGAGAAGTTGTCTGAGTCAGACGGATTTGAAAAAACAGAATTATCTGTCTCAGAATTAAATGTGTCATAGATAATAGTATCAGACAAATGTATGCCTGACACAATATCACTCTCAATGGGTATTTTAGCTATAAAACGGTTAACTGGACATGAGGGGTAAAAGACAGTATTCCTACTCTGTTGGATCAGTTTTTTTATCCAAACATGGTGTGTCAGTTACCCTACTTTATCTCCAGCTAGGTCATTTCCTTACATTTTCTTCGTCTCTCTCTTGATATTCCAGCTTTAATTGCATTCATTTTAATTTTAAATCAGATTGAAATTCAACAACAAATGACTTAGCAGATGAATCAAAACTGTTCGTCCATGAAGTATTGAACAAAATTTCTTAATCTCTTGTTTGCATGCATGACTTTACTTCAGACATGTTATAATCCTTGGCAAGTAGTAAATCAGATTTTTTAGCTAACAGGAACATCTACTGGGATGGCTCCACAAACTTCTCATTATCAAACGGAAATAAGTCCACTCTTTAATGATACATTTTCAAATCCACAATGTTAATGTTCAAAGTGGTAAATTTTTGCTATTACAAAATACAGGAAAGTTTTTTTGTTTTTTTTTTCAATAAAACCTTACTTTAGGTCCTCCCCTGTCCTTAGACAGCTTCTTATTTAAACCATCATGGAAGGTTGCATCACTTTCGTCTATCACCAAGAATAAAAAGAAGATTCTGGAAAATCCCAGAATAACCCAGACTTGAAAATAGTGTGCAATCCTGTTTATGGAAACTCCTAAAAACCATAGTCTATAAAGAACTTATTGACATACTCAAAACTAGGACAGGCTTTATCAGTAAACAACGAGTCATCGATATAAAAAGAGATAAAATGTGAAGATAATGGGGAATGACGTGTATGTAGGACCCCCAAATGTAAAAATGGTCGCATATGTAAAAATGGTAACAAACGTAAAATACCGTATATTTAAAAACTTTCTACAAATGTAAAACCGAGTTGTTACAAATGTAAAAACGTTGCTGGTGACATATGTAATAAAAAAGCGTCACAAATGTAAAAACAAAATTTTGGT
The DNA here is from genome assembly GCF_021730395.1 of Mercenaria mercenaria. NCBI lineage: Eukaryota > Metazoa > Mollusca > Bivalvia > Venerida > Veneridae > Mercenaria > Mercenaria mercenaria. Next base: position 37,142 of record NW_026461184.1, on the reverse strand, counting down.
CACATATGTAAAATCAACTACCTACAAATGTAAAACACAATTTTCGCAGTCGTCAACATGTGATTTCATCTATATGAAATAGTTTCGCCTTCTATTATCTAAAACAAAAATATATAGCCGAGTGGTCTACACAGTGATATGTGTAGTGTGCGCTCGTGTGTGTAGTAATGGGCTTGTCCGCCCCACAGTTTGTATGTTCCTTCTGAATAAAATATAGAAGACAATGCTCCTCGCGGCGAATAGTAAAGGAAGGGTGGGGGGGGGGGAGGGGAAGGAGTAGTGATAACAGATGTTTTTTCGGAAAACAGTTCCACAAGGAGCATGCTTCTTGGACGTGAAATACAGCCTATGTTTACATTGACTCGTTGTCATTTTAGAAATGTTGTAAAACATGAAATGAGATGTATAAAATATTATAAAATGACACTCCACAACAATGCGCAACTCCTGATTTTAGTATAAAAACCTATTTTTCGTCAGTCAAAAACAAGAAAGAATGCTAAATAAGATAATTATTCAGATAAGTAATTCGTTCTATTTTTTCGGCGAATGCCGTTATAAGAACGAATTCGTGACCTTGACCGACTCATGCCACGTGACTTCAGTTTGCAAATCAAACTACTTGATAATGCATTATAGATAATTTATCAAAATGAAAGATTTATGCAACACTCTGCCTGATTGGACGAGAGTGTCAATTTGTTTCACTCTGCTGATTGTGCTACACTGAGTGAAATGTAGACAAAGCGTTTATTCCAAACGACACTGTTCACATTTTAAACCTAACTTTCGCTCAGTATATTTGGCAAGAACATTGATATATTTCAAAATGATAAGTAAGTTTAATAAATGTGATAAAAAAACCTGTTCAAATACAAACATATATCAAATTAAAGAAAGAGCTAAATACGGTCTGCGTATCACATGAATAAGGGTGTGATAAGAGTCTTCTATGTAGAGAAGTGCCTTTAAAAAGATTGTCCTTGTTACAATTGTCGTCTGTATATGAAAAGGTTTCTTGCTTTTGTGACTTATTCAGATTGCATATTAAAATGAGTACTTGTTTGCTTTGATATATTTGTTATAAATTATTTAACTGATTTATTATATATGAATATTTTTCTTTAGTATGGTATGCAAATATTGAACTCAGCTGAAATCTGTTTTGTTACGTATGCTATATAATCATAACATTAAAATGAAGGTACGCTGAATACAGTTTATCTACGTGATACTTTGCTTATGAAACAGAAATATTGAAATAATTACAGTTGTATGTGTCCCTTGACCTTCACTTTTTTTATAGGTGTGACGTCATTGTCCAAAGATTCATGAATAGCGAATATGCATTTGTTAAAGCGGGATCAGTTGGCATATTTTAGGGGCCGCTAAAGCTAAAAATAAAAAATCCTTTAATTGATTTTTTCTCATGTATTCTCATCAAACTTGATTTGTAGCATCTTTATTAGGCCCACAGCCAACTGTTCAGTCGGGACATTTGACCTCTTTTAGGCGCTGCTAGAGCTAAAACTAGAAATGCCTTTAGACAGCGTCTCATGAACAGCTTGATGGATCTTTGTCATACTTGGTCTGGAGCATCATTATAAGGTCTTCTTCCAAATCTATTTATATAGGAACGTGGGCCCTATTAGGGGCCACTATAGCTAAAAGTAAATATGCCTTTCTTCGCATTAACCACTAAAATGTAATGGATTTTTATCAAACTTGGTGTGTAACAATATCGTAAGGTCTCCTGCTATTTTGTTACAAATGGGGATAGGGACCGATTTAGCTAAAAATATAAACACTTTTAATGACCTCTTCTCATGAACCGCTTGATGAATCTTCATCAAACTACTGCTGTAATTATTCGTCTAAGGATAAACGAAACAAAATTGCAACCCTACGAAACCTTTGTGAAAAATTAAAAGAGAACCATTTAAATTGTTAAAGTGTGGTGTTTAGTTTTGCAATTTGAAAAATGGTAGATGAAAGATGAATGTTAGATGAAAATTTCAGAAACTTCTTTCCTTATTACAATTCGCCGACCATTTATAAAAGATATTTCTTGTTTCAAATAAGCTTTGTTTATTGACACGGAACCTCTTTATATCAAATTTATAAGCCCACGCTCAATTTCAAGAAAACCAGCACTCACTTGTAAAGTAGTTTAACGAGGCTAAACTGAATGTTAACGTAGGGCCGTGGGTTCGACTCGCACACGAGGAACTTTTTTTACCCATTTTATTTTTTTTTCTGACAAAATGATCATTATATAATAGTAGACGGTAAGATCTAACGTTTAAATCATTAACTGATCCATCAACACTTTGGTAAGGCTACTAAAACACATAAATAGCTCGATCCGGAAATGTGCCCAGGCTGTTAAAATATGTATTCACTACCATAAAGTATGTATGTACTACAAGTAACATGCTTTTAACTTTAACTCACTTTTGGCAGAACTGTGGAATTTTAGGGGCCTAGCTGCCGTTACGCAAATACACAAGTGCGTACAGTTCATCAGAAAATTGACATACATTTCCCCACTCCACCTCATGCCACAATTTCGTGCCATTTTTCTACGTTCATAACCAGCACGTGCCAGGAAAAGACAGACAACAGTCAGTCAGACAACAGTCAGTTCATGAAAAACCTTCGAAGACAGGAATTAGCAGGGCTGCGGCGTTAGGATGGGGAAGGGGTGGGGGTCATACTGTTACACAAAGGTGCAACAGCTCTTTTAAAACCTTGCTTGTTCAAGCTTTCATTTTAACTTTTTACTTTAAATATAAAAACTGGTTCAGACTGGATCTTCATCTTCTCGGTTGTTTTCTTACGTTAAATTGTATGTCTAGATCAACTAATCTCCTGAACTATAAAAGTTTTTATTATCATAAGGATACTCTGTAATGTATGCATGTTACATAACTCTACCTTTCATTTTTCATGAGTTAAGGCCCATTCTGAGCAATGATTTAAATTTTAAGGGCGTTTTGCATTTTACAGTGACAGCTCGTGTTTTATCACGACACATAAGTGAATAATATAGCGAAAAAAAGGTGTCCAAGTGGGATACTTGTTTTTATGCCGTCAGACAAATGCACTTTTCCGTTGAAGTGAATAAATTAAAGAAAATAAATCGGGATTGAAATAGCTGGGAAAATAACGAAAATATTAAGAATGGTTTAGATGTTACGGGAATTAATAAGTGTTGATAGAACACATGCAAGACTCGGTCATAACGTTCCCGGTCTACTTTAGTTATTTTAACATCGTTTCAAATTCAGACGTCATATGATAATTGGTGTCATAGAGTAGATGATCCCTACTTTGGAGTCAGTAGTAGGTCTCAGATCATTGTCACAGTGACATTGAACAGTAAAACGGCTTCCGATCAATAACTAGGGAACCTTTGGGTATAGGTCCCTCAAACTTTTATCCATAACAATTAAAACGTAGAAGCAGGTAACGTTTGCATTTTGTGGTGCGAACTTCTTCAAATTTCAACGGATTACAATAAAATAGTTAATGTGAAGTGTAGATGTGCAAGACATATTTTGACGCATATCCGTAAAGATGATGGAGGGTTATGTCCCCGTGATCTAAGAATGTTATCCAAAAAAGGTGTATTTCGTGTAAAAAAAAATGTTTTGCAAAAGTTAAAAATATATATCACTGTATAGAACACTCCGGCTGTAAAGTCGTAACTATTTCATACAGATGAATTGACAGGGTGACTGCGAAAATTGCGTTTTACATTTGTAGAAAATTGATTTTACATCTGTGACCAAAATTTTGTTTTTACGTTTGTGACGCTTTTCTCTTACATATGTCACCAGCAACGTTTTTACATTTGTAACAACTCTGTTTTACATTAAATTTTGTAGAAAGTTTTTACATATACGGTAAAATTATTTTACGTTTGTTACCATTTTTACATATGTGACCATTTTTACATTTGGGGGTCCTACACGTGTACATAACAGAGATGATACAGCGATATGTTTGTAATGTATTTGAAGTCGTTTAAAATCTTGTAACGCTGAAGTTCTATGCGACAGAGGACATTTTCCTATGCATATACATAGGCCTTACCAATAGCAACCAGAAAGCGGTTACTCGAAGAAGTGTTATGTTAAAGTCAAGGTAAGGATCGGGTTGTATGTGTCCATGAAGTTTATATAGGATTTTGTTTTGGTATACTGTAAAATCATTAAATTTCGTGGGCATGAAATTTCGTGGTTTTGGTCAAAACGGCAATTTCGTGGGGATATGAATTCGTGGATTTCAACTTTTGAACATAAAATGAATGAGAATTTTACTTGTTCGTTGGGATTAAATTTCGTGGATTGACTCAACCACGAAATCCACGAAAATTAGTCCCCCACGAATATTAATGATTTCATAGTATGGTATTACGACAAAGTGTTGAAAAAAGAAAAGAAAATCTTGTAACTAGACTGATAGGTCTGTATATACAAACTTGGAATGGTCATCTCAGTTCCAAAGCAAACATTCTTTTAATAAAAAGTCTGTTACAATTAAAGATTTAATACACCCCATAACAACAATGAGGCCAAGTACAGGGCGATGTTTTATGGGCGACACACAAAAAATGTTTGTTTTTTTATCTTAACATTAAATCAGAAAGATTATTTTAATGTTGTTTGAATATAAAGGCTAGCAACAAGTAGACAAACAATTCATTTGTATACTGTTATAGGATTTATTTTGAGATGGAACACACAACGTATTGAATGCTAACCAGATATATGTCAAGTTAAAACCACATTATTTCAGTTGCTTTAAAGTCAATAAAATTACCCGTGCAATAAAAATTAAAAAAAACCGTTTGGTAATATTTGTAAATCTGAAATATGGTGGAAGAGTTTTACGTACGTTAATTATTGCGTTTTCCAGTTTCTGTATTTGTTCTTCAAAAGTTTTTAACATGTCGTCAGATTTAAAAGCAACATTCTTGGCTGCCATTTGCAGGTCTTTGAATTCAAACATTGCTGCCATGGTAAGTGTGTTCCAGTTCCTGCAAAAACCATTACAATAATATTTTAATGCAATAACCTAAACTGAATAGATTTTATCCTGGTGTTTCTAACCATATCCCTCCCTACCACTACTACTAATAACTACGACTACTACTACTAATACTTCTACTTCTACTATTTCTACTAACTGCTAGTACTATTACTACTATTATTACTACATCTACTAACTACTACTACTACAAACTGCTACTATTTCTATTAACTACTACTACTAACTACTTCTACTAATTTCTGCTACTATTACTATTAACTACTACTGCTACTGTTAATTCTACTGCTACTTGTACTACTACTACTACTACTAACAACTACTACTTCTACTACAACTAACTTCCAGACCGACTACTACTATCTACTAACTCTACTACTACTACTACTACTTCTACTATGCTACACAAACTCGGTAGTTTTATTAAATTTATTATTTATTATTATCAATTTATCATTGGCTTTATTATTCATTTATTTTTTGGCTGGACAGAGTTTATACAGTTGTATGTTTTTAGTCAGGAATAAATTCTTTCCCAGAGCAATTTCGATAATCTCTTAAAAGCCATTTCTTTAGTATCTTTGTTCTGCAAACTAAGCAGACGATAAGTTAGTTCGAGTTACACAGCCAGCTTAAGTGTGATAACAATCAAGAGGTTGACCAATGGACAGTGAGAGAACCCCTACTACTACCAACTACAGTTACTAACTGCATTCACCACTACTACTACTACTACTACTACTAACTACTTCTACTACTACTATTACTACTACTATTAATACTACTTACTAATACTACTACTACTTACTACTACTATTATACTACTTACTACTACTAATACTTACTACTAGTACTTACTACTACTACTTACTACTTCTACTACGACTACTACTACTTACTACAACTACTTCGACTTACTACTACCATTTTACTGCTACTACTACCACTAAAGTACTACTACTACTTACTACTACTGCTGCTGCTGCTTATATTACTTACTACTACTACTACTACTACTACTACTTTCACTACTACTATTACTAACTACTACAACAACAACTACTACTACTTAGTACTACTACTTACTACTACTACAACTACTACTACTACTTACTACTACAACTACAACTGCTACCACTACTACTTACTACTACTACTGATAATACTTACTACTACTATGTTACTTACTACTACTACTATTTACTACTACTACAACAACTACTACTACTTACTACTACTACTACTACTACTACTACTACAACTGCTACCACTATTACTACTACTAGGGGCTCCGTGGCCGAGTGGTTGAAGCCGCTGACTTCAAACCACTTGTTCCTCATCGATGTGGTTTCGAGCTTCACTCGGGGCGTTGAATTCATCATGTGAGGAAGCTATCCAGTTGGCTTACGGAAGGTCGGTGGTTCTAACCAGGTGCCCGCTTGCCCGCTCGTAATGAAAAATGCACGGAGGGCACTGGGGTCTTCCACCACCATCAAAGCTGGAAACTCGCCATATGACCTATAATTGTGTCGGCGAGACGTTAAACCCAACAAATACTACTGCTACTATTACTACTACTACTACTACTACAACAACTACTACTACTATACTACTACTATACTACTACGACTATTACTACTACGACTATACTACTACGACTATACTACTACTTCTACTACTACTACTACTACTACTATACTACTACTACTATACTACTACTACTAGTACCACTACTACTATTACTATACTACTACTACTACTACTACTACTACTATACTACTACTACTGCTATACTACTACTACTATACTACTACTACTATACTACTACTACTACTATACTACTACTACTATACTACTACTGCTACTATTACTATACTACTACTACTACTATACTACTATACTACTACTACTACTATACAACTACTACTACTATACTACTACTACTACTACTACTACTATACTACTACTACTACTACTATACTACTACTAATATACTACGACTATACTACTACTACTATACTACTACTACTATACTACTACGACTACTATACTACTAGTATTACTATACTATTATACTACTACTACTATACTACTTCTACTATACTACTTCTACTATACTACTCTTACTACTATACTACTACTCCTACTATACTTATACTACTACTATACTACTACTACTATACTACTACTACTACTACTACTATACTACTATTACTACTACTATACTACTACTACTATACTACTACTACTACTACTACTATTACTATACTACTACTACTACTATACTACTACTACTACTACTACTACTATACTACTACTACTACTACTACTATACTACTACTATACTACTACTACTATACTACTACTACTATACTACTACTACTACTATACTACTACTACTATACTACTACTGCTACTATTACTATACTACTACTACTACTATACTACTATACTACTACTACTACTATACAACTACTACTACTATACTACTACTACTACTACTATACTACTACTACTACTACTATACTACTACTAATATACTACGACTATACTACTACTACTATACTACTACTACTATACTACTACGACTACTATACTACTAGTATTACTATACTATTATACTACTATACTACTACTACTACTATACTACTTCTACTATACTACTTCTACTATACTACTCTTACTACTATACTACTACTCCTACTATACTTATACTACTACTATACTACTACTACTATACTACTACTACTACTATACTACTACTACTATACTACTACTACTATACTACTACTACTACTACTACTATTACTATACTACTACTACTACTATACTACTACTACTACTACTACTACTATACTACTACTACTACTACTACTATACTACTACTATACTACTACTACTATACTACTACTACTTATATACTACTACTATACTACTACTACTACTATACTACTACTACTACTACTACTACTACTATACTACTACTACTACTACTACTATACTACTACGACTACTATACTAGTACGACTACTACTACTATACTATACCACTACTACTATTACTATACTATTATACTACTACCATCTTTGTCATAAAGCGTTGGGGTGTCAAAATTCAGAACATAGCTGTCAAAATTCAGAACAGAACTTCTAACCACATTTATACATACGTACTACTACTACTATACTACTATGCTACTACTACTACTACTACTACTACTATACTACTACTACTACTACTACTATACTACTTCTACTACTACTACTACTATACTACTACTACTACTACTATTCTACTTCTACTACTGTACTACTATACTACTATACTACTACTACTACTATACTACTACTACTACTACTACTACTACTATACTACTATACTACTACTACTACTACTATACTACTACTACTACTACTACTAATACTACTACTATACTACTATACTACTACTACTACTATACTACTACTACTACTACTACTACTATTCTACTACTATACTACTACTACTATACTACTACTACTACACTACTACTACTACTATACTACTACTACTACTACTACTACTATACTACTACTACTACTATACTACTACTACTACTACTGCTGTACTACTACTACTACTACTATACTTCTACTACTACTATACTTCTACTACTACTATACCACTACTACTACTATACTACTACTACTACTACTACTATACTACTACTACTACTACTACTATACTACTACTACTATACTATTACTACTACTACTACTATACTATTACGACTACTATACTACTACGACTACTACTACTATACTACTACTATTACTGTACTACTATACTACTACTACTACTACTACTACTACTACTACTATACCACTACTACTATTACTATACTATTATACTACTACTACCATCTTTGTCATAAAGCGTTGGGGTGTCAAAATTCAGAACATAGCTGTCAAAATTCAGAACAGAACTTCTAACCACATTTATACATACATATTCCTAAAACAGACTAGTCGGCATTGGAGTTGAAAGGTTTAAACACCAATCATGTGTATGTCAAAGTCAGAAGCAAGAAAGAAACATTCATAGGGGGATTCGTGAAACAAAAATGTACTCACAATGTTACTACACATGGGTGGGGTACTTGATAACATCAATATTTTCTCGAAAACCATAAACAGTTACAATTATTTATGCTTCTTGAACTACTTTATTATGCAATGCATGCATGTGAATAAAGAAATGATACTAATATGATAACAATTGTTATTATGTGTGCTATAGTCGAAAAACAGTTTCCCTGTTGCAGGTCACTGTGACCTATAAGGGGCCATAGTCACTGTGACGATGACCTAATGACCTCAAAATCAATAAGTCATCTTCAGGTTATGATCAACTGTAGGCCCAGCATTTCCTAGTTACTGAATTCCATTTAAAAAGGTTCAAAAGCTACAACTGCAATAATTGTACACTGAACTTGGCTATGGTGAAAGCTGCCAAATTAGCATCTTACCATTTTTGCGAGAACCTAAACTGACAAGCTTGTTTGTTAACTGCACCTTTCATTTTGGCCCAAGAGAATATCTTCCGAGAAGCTTTAGAAAAGCTTAGAAGAAAATCCTAATTGAACGGACGTCTGCCGAAAGTGAAAAAAATATATCATCATTATTTTTTAAATGTATTTTTTTCGGAGATTTTTATTGTTAATGTGCTATTCGAAAAAGAGATTCTAAACATTTTAATTGTTCTAGTTTATTACTCAGTTTGTAAGGTTTATATGTCGAAATGCCGCCTTGTTTTGATCACGTGATTAACATCTCCGACCATCAGGTGGAAAACACAGAAGCTCGGAAGAACTCTTCTTATTCCAGCAGATCTTCCGAACGGGGCAAACGAACCCGCCAATTAAACAATAAATTCATTTAATTGAACGAAATACATTTTAACGTGACTCAGTTCATATCATCATGCATATCTTTGAATACTGCGAACAAAGAATAGTAAATATATATTTATATACTTTTGTTAATAACTGAACTGTTTCCAACATTTGTAACAATAGTATTACACTATATTCTTTATTTTAAACGAACATTTTCTTTCGTCTTAGAGGATTTCTTACTTGTGCGCAAGCGCATTGGGCCATTTTAGACTGGCTCACCGTAATTTGCGCTAGAAAGTGAAATCTAACGACGTAAAATTAATAGATTAGTCTAAATCCTCCTAAAGGTCTTGATAGACCTCTCCAATAATCAACCTCCATTATTATCCCCTAGTATGGTCTTTGGATTAATTACATAAAAGGTAATAAACTCAACAAGCAAGGGATTATTAAATTAAGCAACCCATTTGTCTTTTAAGATAAGATCGTTTACAAGTTTAGCTTTTAAAAAAGCTAGAAAGTGGCTCGCTTAGCTCTTGTTCTAACAGGGCAGTTATGAAGCACAGTGATATGCCAGTGAAAATTATAGGGTCTGTGATGCCTGGATAGGTCAGTGGTAGAACATTTATTGTGGGTACACAGGTTATGTGTTCAATGCCTGAACGTGAGCATTTTACCAGAAATTCCCTTGCTTTTTGCTTAGCATTAAAAAGAAAACCAACTTCCTCTCTCTTGTACATTCATGGCGATGGATATCATATAGCGTAATATAAGTACGTTTTTTTCTGTTTTTCTTGCGTTTTTGCGGGAACCTCTAGTGTAGAGAGTTGCAAAAACCGAAACATTTTACGAGAAGAGCCGAAAAGGAAGGAAGGGAAAAAACGAAAAATTAAACAAGAAGAACCGAAAAGGAACGAAGGGTACTGTATTCTGTGTTGATAACGCCTTGAAATTTTGCCTTATTACTATTTCAGATCTTGTCTACATAGTTCTGAGGCGTATATTCATTCATTTTTTCCAGAAAAGGAGCAATCTGAATCTTTCTGCATAATTTCAACAACTACAATAAGGGACAGGCAATCGATGCATTTTCTACTTGCATAGATTGGTCCTTTGCCTGTCATTGAGCTTCTTTGTGTTCATTAATATAAGATGGTTGCGGCCTATGTGGATTACATGACTTTTTCGTAAACCAGCTTTCGATTGGTCACTTTTTGTAAGCCTGCTTTCGATTGGACACTTCTCGTAAAGGAAACGCTATTTTGTTTTCTTGGTTGCTGGCTTGCATTTGTAATGAAAGTAAAAAGCTGAGAGCTAGGTTTAGGAGATGTTCTGCCTTTTAGGTAGATTTAATAGTAAAATCCTATCGTAATACTGTCTCGTCGAGACGAGCCAGCATTAAAGTCTCATCCTTTTTATATTTTATACTCATATAAAAACATAAAATAGGAAATATGTACAAGTAAATGGCCATTTTATATAGCTTTATGTATCTCATTCTCTTAAACCGTAAAATGTTCATTATCTTCCCTACTTACTCAAAACTATTGATAAATCACAGTAAAACTATTGTAAAAAAACTTTTGAGATGTATTATCTTTGAAGAGTGATTATGGCTGCTTCTTATAAATTTACTGAGTGTCAATATAATTAACGCGCGTGTGTGTGTATACGTGCGTGCGAATTTATACAAGAGGAATGTATATATAGGAGATTGGAAAATCATGTGTGTGTTGCATGTGTTTTGTGTGCGCGCATAAGTACATGCGTGCATGCGTGCCTACATGAGTGTGTGCGTGCGTTTGTATGTGCCTAGATATAAAATAAGTGAAGAAATAGAAAAACATCGACGCAGTTGCTATGCAAAACCTACACATTATATGTGTGAATCAATACCGGTACAGATAATACAATATATGAGATGCTAAAATACATTGATCTCTATTTCAAGTGCCTATACTACTGTTGAATAATCAAAGGACAATATTTCAGAGAAAAATTATCCAACAGGTACATGAAGCCAACATGCGCATTTCCTCTTGTTTTGAAGTTTCCTATGGTTTCACTACATTCCAATCAGTGGTTGCTGACAAATACTACGGAAAAGAATTGTAATATATACTGAACAGCAAAAGAAACTATCCAGTTTTATAACTGGGGTCTTTTTTATTAAAAAACTTTAATTTATAAATCACTTGTGTTTTTCATGTCACATTACACTTGAACGGAACTTCACGTGTAAAATTTTAAGAAATCAATCAACCGTGAAGTCAGCAGTCCCACAATAGCCGTTTTGCACGAAATTCATGTACGCCTGTAATTAACAATATTCTTTGTGAAATTTTATTGTTATTGGAAATATTGATAATTGACTAACCGGAAAAACAGCAAAAAGTTTAAAAAATATTGTTGGTTGCACCCACGACTGAATCAAGTTTAGCGCGAGCGCCCAATTGGGATGTTACAATGCATCTGACGCGCAGAAGATATAGCCTTTCAAACGGCTATTGTGGGACTACTGACTTCGTGGTTGATTGATTTTTAAAAATTTATCACGTGAAGATCTTCAAGTGTAATTTTGGTACGAAGAAACAATTCAAATTTGAAAAATCAATTTTTTATTTCAAAACATACCTGTTATACATCTGGATAGTTTCTTTTGCTGTTTAGTATAGTATACTAATGTTGAATAATCAAAAGGCAGTAACTCAATGAAAGACCATCCGCACCAAAAGAAAAGTATAGACAATATGTGCATCCCTTTTTTTTTTAAATTGAAGCTTCCTATGAAGTTTCGTTAAATTCCAACCTATGGTTGCATGAAAAGTACTATAGTATACTAATGTTAAAGAGTCAAAAGGCAATAACTCAGTGAAGAAGCATTCTGCCGGAAAACGAAGACAATGTGTGCATCTTCTCTTGATATTAAAGCTTTCTATGAAGTTTCGCTAAATTCCAACCTGTTGTTGCTACAAGAATTGCACTTTAGTATAGTAATGTTGAATAATTGAAGGGCAATAACTCAGTGAAAATCATCCGGCTGGAACACGAAGATATTATGCGCATCTCCTCTCCTATGAAGTTTCGCTAAATATATGAAGTTTCGCTAAATTCCAATCAGTGGTTGCTGAGAAATATTCCAACTTGTGACAAAACTTGCGGGACGGACGCATGGACGGACGGAGCAGTGACTATACGCTTCCCGTTCTGAGAGCATAATAAGAAAGGATGAAAAAAATTCAATGACCGTTCTGCTGTTAGTTACATCGACACCGATGTACCTACTTTCGGTTTCGCATTCAAGTTTCAGCAGTGGAAAACAAAAGAAATACAAAGCCTAAGGTGTATTTTAAGTATTACATACCCTTTCTACAAACGACATACTTTAGTTTTCACGTTAAAAATACGCTAGTTTTAAGCTCATACACTGTATAAAATACTATAGTACAGATTGATAGTTAAAATACCTGCTAAGAGAGTTGAAAATCCATAGTGATCAGTCTGAAAATGATCAAAACCGTTATAAATTATTCCAGATTATTCTAGTTCGATGAAAATCTCAAGTTTTTCCTTGTAATAAACCGGGAAGTAATTTGCATTGAATACCAATATAATGGCGATCGATATATCGTGTTTAGACTATAGTGGTATGGAGATAACCTTTGTAAGTGACTCTTTTGAAACGATTGAGGACGTTTTAGATATATTTACGAATCTCGTGTAAGACTATAAATGTGAAATGGTTATTTACTAAATGTGAAATGAGGCATCGATTTATTTGCATATTAATATTTCACCGTATAGCTATTATTTAGTGTATATATATAGAATGTGTATAAGGTAGAGTTAACTCTTTATAAAATTCTATGCACTTGAATCTTAAAAGGTTTGTATTTGTTATTATATTGGAAAGTACTTAAACGTAATTATATCTTTAAATCAGAGGATACTGTATAAAAAGCGGTAATTTAGGGGGTATATTGGGATATCCCATGCGATAAAAATTATGATGGGTAATACATTTTATTCCCTTGAGTAGTTCTCACGTCAGTTTTGTTTTATCTGTTTAGAGATTTACTAGACCTTTACAAAAATATATAGGTTTATATACGTTCTAACTGTTACAAAAGCTGATACAAACATTTGAACATTTTACCCCCCAAAATAAAAAAACATTGTTCGCAACCTTTGTACTGTATATTACGAATAAGAAAAACACAAGAAAATATATCTATAGTAAGATGATCTATTGACCGCATAAAACCCAAATCAAATAAGATAATAGCGGACTCCGCTCGGTATTTGTTCTGATCCATCAGTTTATACATGTACTTGTCGGTCGGAAACACAGACACTTGGAGCTCAAGCCCTCGTCACCCACCCCTCCCCCTGCCATTGTGTTAATTTCAGCCAATATATTTAGCCTTTGAATACACACTGAGCATATGTCTCGATCATTATATATGTTTTGTTACAAATTCAACATGTTTTAAAATTTACAATATACTATCAATGCAGTAAAAAAAAAAAAATTACGTGATAGTGTCAAACATCATAAATTTAGCTAATTTTTCAACATAATTATTTCGACGCAATACTCGTTCCTCAGACCGCTCTCGCGAATGCTGGGAAAAGCCATGTCGTCGTCTCAACGTCCGAACGGGAACACTCTCATACAGGTAAGTTACCGGCCTTTGATAAATGAGCCATCATGAAATGCTAGATATTCCGCAAAAATTACCAAAACAATTGCATACAACAACATTCTTTCTTGACCACACCTGCAACTAATTATCTGCTGCAGATTCATACTTCTGTACATTCTTTATATATTTAATCACTTTCTTCCTTATGATTGTTGACAATTGTATATTTCCTGTGAAGGATAACTGACCAATGTTTAAGACATATGATAGAATTTCCTTTAGCAAGAAAATGAACAGTTAAAAGTAACAAAATTATATAGAGGACATTTATTTGTTTTCAGTGTGATATGTAAAATCTCTTTAACGATAAGGGAGACAGTTCAATATTTTCACGAAGGCTGAACCTGAGTGAAAGTAACATAATTGTCTCCCGTATCGGTGAAGAGGCAGGGGAGTGGGTTTTCATTTTTTATTTTTTTTATTTGCTAGATTTTATGCACGTCCATGGTTCTCAACTGTTTTTCTTTATAGGTAATAAGTACAAATAATCAGTACATCTGCTTTACATTGTGATATACCACTAAGGTAAGCTTCAAAATGAAAGCTTAAATCTTGACCTATGTGATCGCCTTTAAAAGGAGTAGACATATTAGCAAACTCCTGATCCCTCTTAAAATCAAGAAAATCTTATTTCCGACAGATGCAATACACTCGTTTATGTACTTTCATATAAATCAATCCTGAGGGTGCAAAGCCATGCTAAGCAAAGTGTCTGTCAACAAGCAAGTTTCAGGAGAAAAAGCAGGTCAAAGACAATTACAGTCCGTTTTGCTGAAGAAAACACCTGATTTCTTCAAATCTGCCTCTAAAAAATGACTTACAAAAGTTATAGATTTAGATGAAGCCAAATCTGCTATTTAAAGCTAGGAGTGACGGAGTGGCACGAGAAGCACTGTCGTAAAGGAGTTGTGGCCTGAAACGCACTGTCGTAACAAACAGTACACTGGGAATGACGGAGTGGCATGAGAAGCATCGTATCAAACAGTACACTGGAAGTGACGGAGTGGAACGAGAAGCACTGCCGTATCCAACAGTACACTGGGAGTGACGGAGTGGCATGAGAAGCACTGTCGTAACAAACAGTACACTGGGAGCGACGGAGTGGCACGAGAAGCACTGTCGTAACAAACAGTACACTGAGAATGACGGAGTGGCATGAGAAGCATCGTACCAAACAGTACACCGGGAGTGACGGAGTGGAACGAGAAGCACTGTCGTATCAAACAGTACACTGGGAGTGACGGAGTGGCACGAGAAGCACTGTCGTAACAAACAGTACACTGGGAGTGACGGAGTGGCACGAGAAGCACTCTTGTATCAAACAGTGGCACGGGAAGTACTGTAGTATCAAACAGTACACTGGGGGTAACGGAGTGGCATGAGAAGTACTGTCGTACCAAACAATACAATGGGAGTGACAATGTGGCATGGGAAGTACTGTCATATCAGACAGTACACTGGGGGTGACGGAGTGGCATGGGAAGCACTGTCGTATCAAACAGTACAATTGGAGTGACGGAGTGGCATGGGAAGCACTGTCGTATCAAAGAGTACAGTGGGAGTGACGGAGTGGCATGGGAATCACTGTAGTATCAAACAGTACACTGGGAGTAACGGAGTGGCATGAGAAGTACTGTCGTATCAAACAGTACACTGTGGTGACGGAGTGGCATGAGAAGTACTGTTGTATCAAGCAGTACAATGGGAGTGACGGAGTGGCATGGGAAGTACTGTCGTATCAAACAGTACACTGGGAGTGATTGAGTGGCATGAGAAGTACTGTCGTACCAAACAGTACACTGGGAGTAACGGAGTGGCACAGGAGGCACTGTCGTATCAAAAAGTACACTGGGAGTGACGGAGTGGCATGAGAATTACTGTCGTATCAAACAGTACACTGGGAGTGACGGGGTGGCGTGAGAAGTACTGTTGTATCAAAAAGTACACTGGGAGTGCCGGAGTGGCATGGGAAGTACTCTCGCATCAAAAAGTACACACGGGAGTGACGGAGTGGCATGGGAAGTACTGTCGTATCAAACAGTACCCTGGGAGTGACGGGGTGACATGAGAAGTACTGTTGTATCAAAAAGTACACCGGGAGTGACGGAGTGGCATGGGAAGTACTGTCGTATCAAAAAGTACACTGGGAATGACAGAGTGGCATTGGAGGCACTGTCATATGAAACAGTACACTGGGAGTGACGGAGTGGCATGGGAAGTACTGTCGTATCAAACAGTACACAGGGAGTGATGGAGTGGCATGAGAAGTATTGTCGTATCAAAAAGTACACTGGGAATGATGGAGTGGCATGAGAAACATCGTATCAAACAGTACACCGGGGGTGACGGAGTGGCACGAGAAGCACTGTCGTATCAAACAGTACACTGGGAGGGACGGAGTTGCACGAGAAGTACTGTCGTATCAAACAGTACACTGGGAGCGACGGAGTGGCACGAGAAGTACTGTCGTATCAAACAGTACACTGGGAGTGATGGAGTGGCAGAGAAGCACTGTCGTATCAAACAGTACACTAGGAGTGACGGAGAGACACGAGAAGTACTGTCATATCAAACTGTACACTGGGAATGACGGAGTGGCATGAGAAGTGCTGTCGTATCAAACAGTACACTGGGAGTGACGGAGTGGGACGAGAAGCACTGTCGTATCAAACACTACACTGGGAATGACAGAGTGGTAACAGAAGCACTGTCGTATCAAACAGTACACTGGGAGTGACGGAGTGGTACGAGAAATATGTCGTATCAAACGTTACACTGGGAATGACGGAGTGGCATGAGAAGTGCTGTCGTATCAAACAGTACACTGGGAGTGACGGAGTGGCACGAGAAGTACTGTCGTATCAAAAAGTACACTGGGAGCGACGGAGTGGCACGAGAAGTGCTGTCGTATCAAAAAGTACACTGGGAGTGACGGAGTGGCACGAGAAGTACTGTCGTATCAAAAAGTACACTGGGAATGACGGAGTGGCATGAGAAGTGCTGTCGTATCAAACAGTACACTGGGAGTGACTGAGGGGCACGAGAAGCGCTGTCGTATCAAAAAGTACACTGGGAGTGACAAAATGGCATGAGAAGCACTGTCGTATCAAACAGAACACAGGGAGTGGCGGAGTGGCATGAGAAGCGATGTCGTATCAAACAGTACACTGGGAGTAACAAAGTGGCATGAGAAGCACTGTCGTATCAAACAGTACCCAGGGAAAGACGGAGTGGCATTAGAAGCATCGTATCAAACAGTACACTGGGAGAGACGGAGTGGCACGAGAAGCACTGTCGTATCAAACAGTACGCTTGGAGTGACGGAGGGGCATGAGAAGTACTTTCATATCAAACAGTACACTGGGAACGACAGAGTGACAATAGAAGTACTTTCATATCAAACAGTACACTAGGAGTGACTGGAGGGCATGTGAGAAGTACTGTCGTACCAAACAGTACATTGGGAGTGACGGAGTGGCATGAGAAGCACTGTCGTATAGACAGTATACTGGAATGACGAACGGCTTGAAAAGTCGTCGTACAAACAGTACACTGTGGAGTGACGGAGTGGCATGAGAAGCACTGTCATATCAAACAGTACACTGGGAGTGACGGAGTGGCACGAGAAGCGCTGTCGTATCAAACAGTACACTGGGAATGACGGAATGGCACTATGAACGTGCGAGTCGTATCAAACAGTACACTGGGAGTAACGGAGTGGCATGAGAAGTACTGTCGTATCAAACATACATGGGAGTACAAGTGCATGGAAGACTGTCATAAGCAGTACCTGGGGTGCGGGTGCATGAAGCATCGTATCAAACGTACATGGAGGACGGAGTGGCAGGAACACTGTGTATCAAAAGTACATGGGAGGACGGAGTGGCAGGAACACTGTGTATCAAACAGTACACTGGGAGACGGAGTGGCGAGAAGACTGTGTTCAAACAGTCACTGGGTGACGGAGTGGCATGAGAAGTACTTTGTATCAACAGTACAATGGGAGGACGGAGGCATGAAGTACTTTATCAACAGTACACGGAGGATTGAGGGCATGAGAATACTGTCTTACAAACAGTACACTGGGAACATCCGGAGTGGCATTGGGGAGTAAGTACTTCGTATAAAAGTACACTGAGTGACGGGGTCTGAGAAGTACTTGTACCAAAAGTACCTGGGAGGCCGGAGTGGCAGGAAGTACTTCGATCAAAAGTACACGGAGTGACGGAGTGGCATAAGACTGTCGTATAACAGTACCTGGATGAAGGGGGACGAGAAACTGTGTATCAAAAGTACACGGAGTGACGGAGGGAGAAGACTGTCGTATCAAAAGTACACTGGGAATGACGAGGGCGAGAGCACGTCTATGAAACAGTACACTGGAGTGACGGAGTGGCATGAAGTACTGTCGATCAACAGTACACGGAGTGAGGAGTGGATGAGAAGTATTGTCGTATCAAAAGTACACTGGAATGATGGAGTGGCATGAGAACATCTATCAAACAGTACACCGGGGTGACGGAGTGGCACGAGAAGCACTGTCGTATCAAACAGTACACTGGGGGGACGGAGTTGCACGAGAAGTACTGTCGTATAAACAGTACACTGGGAGCGACGGAGTGGCACGAGAAGTACTCGTATCAAACAGTACACTGGGAGTGATGGAGTGGCAGAGAAGCACTGTCGTATCAAACAGTACACTGGAGTGACGGAGGGACGAGAATACTGTCATATCAAACTTACACTGGGAATGACGGAGTGCATGGAAGTGCTGTCGTATCAAACAGTACACTGGAGTGACGGAGTGGACGAGAAGACTGTCGTATCAAACATACACTGGGAGACGAGTGGACAGAAGACTGTCGTATCAAAGTACACTGGGAGTGACGGGGGACGAGAAATATGTCGTATCAAAGTACACTGGGATGACGGAGTGGCATGAGAAGTGCTGTCGTATCAACAGTACACTGGGAGTGACGGAGTGGCACGAGAAGTACTGTCGTATCAAAAGTACACTGGGAGGACGAGGGCATGAGAAGTGCTGTCTATCAAAAGTACACTGGGATGACGGAGTGCACGAGAAGTCTGTCGTATCAAAAGTACACTGGATGACGGAGTGGCAGAGAAGTCTGTCGTATCAAAAGTACACTGGGAGTGACTGAGGGCACGAGAAGGCTGTCGTATCAAAAAGTACACTGGGATGACAAAATGCATGAGAAGCACTGTCGTATCAAACAGAACACAGGGAGTAACGGAGTGGCATGAGAAGTGCTGGCGTATCAAACAGTACACTGGGAGTAACAAAGTGGCATGAGAAGCACTGTCGTATCAAACAGTACCCAGGGAATGACGGAGTGGCATTAGAAGCATCGTATCAAACAGTACACTGGGAGAGACGGAGTGGCACGAGAAGCACTGTCGTATCAAACAGTACACTTGGAGTGACGGAGGGGCATGAGAAGTACTTTCATATCAAACAGTACACTGGGAACGACGGAGTGACAATAGAAGTACTTTCATATCAAACAGTACACTAGGAGTGACTGAGGGGCATGTGAGAAGTACTGTCGTACCAAACAGTACATTGGGAGTGACGGAGTGACATGAGAAGCACTGTCGTATCAGACAGTATACTGGAAGTGACGAAACGGCTTGAAAAGTGCTGTCGTATCAAACAGTACACTGTGAGTGACGGAGTGGCATGAGAAGCACTGTCGTATTTAACAGTATACATGGATTGACGGAGTGGAACGAGAAGCGCTGTCGTATCAAAGAGTACATCTGAAGTCACGGAATGGCACGAGAAGCGCTGTCGTATCAAAAAGTACACTGGGAATGACGGAGTGGCATGAGAAGCACTGTCGTATCAAACAGTACACAAGAATTGACGGAGTGGAACGAGAAACGCTGTCGTCCAGCTTCTTCATTCCCAGTGTACTGTTTGATACATTTTGTACGACAGCGCTTCTCGTTCCACTCCGTCACTCCCAGTGTACTGTTTTGTACGACAGTGCTTCTCATCTCACTTCCTCATTCCCAGTGTACTATCTGATACATTGTGTACGACAGCGCTTCTCGTGCCACTCCGTCACTCCCAGTGTACTGTTTTATATGACAGTGCTTCGCATCCCACTTCCTCATTCCCAGTGTACTGTTTGATACATTGTGTACGACAGCGCTTCTCGTGCCACTCCGTCACTCCCAGTGTACTGTTTGATACGACAGTGCTTCGCATCCCACTTCCTCATTCCCAGTGTACTGTTTGATACATTTTGTACGACAGCGCTTATCGTGCCACTCCGTCATTCCCAATGTACTGTTTGATAAGACAGTGCTTCTCATTCCACTTCCTCATTCCCAGTGTACTGTTTGATACATTTTGTACGACAGCGCTTCTCGTGCCACTCCGTCACTCCCAGTGTACTGTTTGATACGACAGTGCTTCTCATCCCACTGCGTCATTCCTAGTGTACTGTTTGATACATTTTGTACGAAAGCGCTTCTCATGCCATTCTGCACTCCCAGGGTACTTTTTGATACGACAGTGCTTCTCATCCCACTTCGTCATTCCCAGTGTACTGTTTGATACATTTTGTACGACAGCGCTTCTCGTGCCTCTCCGTTACTCCAAGTGTACTGTTTGATACGACAGTGCTTCTCATCCCACTTCGTCCCTCCAAGTGTACTGTTTGATACATGTTGTACGAAAGCGTTTCTCGTGCCTCTCCGTTACTCCAAGTGTACTGTTTGATACGACAGTGCTTCTCATCCCACTTCGTCCCTCCAAGTGTACTATTTGATACGACACTGCTTCTTATCCCACTTCGTCATTCCCAGTGTACTGTTTAATACATTTTGTACGGCAGCGCTTCTCATGCCTCTCCGTTACTCCAAGTGTACTGTTTGATACGACAGTGCTTCTCATCCCATTTCGTCCCTCCAAGTGTACTGTTTGATACATTTTGTACGAAAGCGTTTCTCGTGCCTCTCCGTTAATCCAAGTGTACTGTTTGATACGACAGTGTTTCTCATCCCACTTCGTCCCTCCAAGTGTACTATTTGATACGACACTGCTTCTTATCCCACTTCGTCATTCCCAGTGTACTATTTAATACATTTTGTACGACCGCGCTTCTCATGCCTCTCCGTTACTCCAACAGTACTGTTTGATACGACAGTGCTTCTCATCCCACTTCGTCCCTCCAAGTGTACTGTTTGATATGACACTGCTTCTCATCCCACTTCCTAATTCCCAGTGTACTGTTTGATACATTGTGTACGTCAGCGCTTCTCGTGCCACTCCGTCACTCCCAATGTACTGTTTGATACGACAGTGCTTCTCATCCCACTTCCTAATTCCCAGTGTACTGCTTGATACATTGTGTACGACAGCGCTTATCGTGCCACTCCGTCACTCCCAATGTACTGTTTGATACGACAGTGCTTCTCATCCCACTTCCTCATTCCCAGTGTACTGTTTGATACATTGTGTACGACAGCGCTTCTCGTGCCACTCCGTCACTCCCAGTGTACTGTTTGATACGACAGTGCTTCTCATCCCACTTCCTCATTCCCAATGTACTGTTTGATACATTTTGTATGACAGCGCTCCTCACGCCACTCCGTCACTCCCAATGTACTCTTTGATACGACAGTGCTCTCATCCCACTTCCTCATTCCCAGTTTAATGTTTGATACATTATGTACGACAGCGCTTCTCGTGCCACTTCGTCACTCCCAGTGTACTCTTTGATACGACAGTGCTTCTCATCCCACTTCGTCATTCCCAGTTTACTGTTTGATACATTGTGTACGACAGCGCTTCTCGTGCCACTCCGTCACTCCCAGTGTACTGTTTGATTCGACAGTGCTTCTCATTCCACTTCCTCATTCCCAGTGTACTGTTTAATAAATTTGGTACGACAGCGCTTTCCCAGTGTACTGTTTGATACATTTTGTACGACAGCGCTTCTCATGCCTCTCCGTCCGCCCCCCCCCCCCCCCCCCCCCCCCCCGCCCCCCCGTGTACTGTTTGATACGACAGTGCTTCTCATCCCACTCCGTCATTCCCAGTGTACTGTTTGATACATTTTGTACGACAGCGCTTCTCATGCCTCTCCGTCGTACGACAGTGCTTCTCATCCCACTCCCTCACTCCCAGTGTACTATCTGATACATTTTGTACGACAGCGCTTCTCATGCCACTCCGTCTCTCCCAGTGTACTGTTTGATACGACAGTGCTTCTCATCCCACTCCGTCATTCCCAGTGTACTGTTTGATACATTTTGTACGACAGCGCTTCTCATGCCTCTCCGTCGTACGACAGTGCTTCTCATCCCACTCCCTCACTCCCAGTGTACTATCTGATACATTTTGTACGACAGCGCTTCTCATGCCACTCCGTCTCTCCCAGTGTACTGTTTGATACGACAGTGCTTCTCATCCCACTCCGTCATTCCCAGTGTACTGTTGGGTAGACCTGGCAGAAGCTGCAGTAGCGGCAGAAGTACGAAATGTAGAGTCGTTAGAAATAATGTACCTGTAGGTACCTTGTACCCTGTGGTACAAATGGTGCAAGAATTTATTGGATACTAAGATGCTATTAGAAATCTTGGAAATGAAATAGTCTTATTTAACATTTAATTCGGTTGAGAGAGAAAATTATAAAGAAAATGTATGAGACTAAAACTAAAAAATAGTAATCTTTGACACAAATTTCGAGGAGAAGTCGGGTTTGTGACACATGGATGTATGTGGTTAGGCTGGAAAAGATAGGTCCAAAGTTTATACGAAAATGTACATTGCATAAATACTTCGATATTTCTTTGCATACACTTAGGTTGTGTAGAGTTCAGAGTATCAGAAAATTATCTTAGAAAAAAATCATTGGGATGTTATAAGAAAGGGATACATGTACTTTATTTAGATTAGAAAGTGAATCGTACTATAGAATAAGGAAATCTAAGGTAAAATACTCCTTTTATTTCTTTCACTGAAGAAAATGTGGTGGGCATATCTTTTTAAAAACTCGGTGCAAGTGTGATTCGTTTCAGGCAGTTAAACACATGCGTACTAGTATGTATAGGCATTAGTGAGTCTAGTCGCTTGCCATCCAGTTAACGACGCTCAGCTCATTTACACTAATTATGCTCAATTGATGAATATGTATTTTGTATAAATTTGAGCGACGTACTGTACCAAATCTTCTAGTAGACCGCTGGTGCACGCTTTTTTGTATCATTAATACTTTATAATTCACTTAGATAGTTTTATTGCAACATTATTAATTTCTGTTTTTATTCCCGCGCATTTCTCGTGTTGGTTTGACGATCTCGGTTTTACATAGGAATATTACATTGTTAAAATGGCATAGCCCTTAAACCAAAAAGGTACCGACTTTAAATTGAAACTAGGCCTGCGATTGATTCGTAATCGCTGGAAACAGCGCATTGTAAACAAAAAAGAATGAATAAAACAAAACAGAAAAATAAAAACAGTAATGTAACATAATTTTGCGCACCGATCTCCAGAAGTCAATTTTGTTTCATAGCTACTTTAGAGCATTTCTTTACATCATATTGTGACATAAAGTGTTCCATACGAATATTAAAAGACTATTGCAACAAAAAGATAGTTTTTGTTTATTTTTTGGTTATATACGCAGTAGGTCTATTGCATCACTTTGATACAGGCGACAGAAACAAAGAAATATTAAGACTGTCACAGACTCTCCATGAATCCCTTCAAAGTTTTTAGAAATACATTATTTTCTATTTTCGTTTTTTAATTGCCGACGCAAACTTTCTCTTCCATGTATTAGTGTGTCTTTAACTATGTTATTTTTATTGATGATAGCGTCGCATGTTCAGTTCCTGCGGCTAATCGAGATCTTTTAAAAATAGGACAATAACATAAAAATATTTTCACTGGTTGCAGGTGCATACCGATAGTACATATTTTGGTGGTATCGAGGTTATATAACGTCTAAACAGCTATAAAGGAAAGTCCCGCACGATAACTCATACGATAACATGTTTGATAATTATAATTTTTCTTCTTTAAAACGTTTGAATACAGAATATATTTTTGTATAAAATTACAGTATGCACTTAACTTCTATCATTGACAACCTTTTTGAGTTCAACGGTGCGTGGGAACCATAACATTCAAACGATAATATAAACATCCTGTCGTTTAATTATCATGCTTGAGTATAAGTACTAATCCCCAATGATAACGTGATTCCCGCCGAAACGCGAGGACGAGTCTATGTATAGGATAGAAAACGAGTGCCGTTGTCTACGGGATATATACAACGAGCAAAGCGAGTTGTATATATCCCGTAGACAACGGCACGAGTTGTCTATCCGACTTAGACCACGTGACATAAAAACTGTAATTATTGAAAACTGTCCCACGCGTTCTATAGAAATTAGGATTAACGTGTTTTTATAAGAGTTATATTATCTTTGTACCGTTAGCGCTTATTTGTCAGTAGGGCATATGAAAGAATGCAGGTTACTTTATATGCATTCAGTTTTACTCAAATACCGGATTTACTAAAATTTGACGTTCATTAACACTTTGATTCATTTGCAATCGCAAATGCTAAACGGTTAAATATGGATTTCTCAAAAATACTCAAAATTGAACTGCTGAACAATTAGTTTTTGTCAGGAATTTGCATGTTGGCGAAACACGATGACAGATACGTTGATTCAAGAAGATAGCCAGGTTCCGAAACTACAAAAAATGGCTGACAGCAAATCGGAGGTAAACATGTTGGATAAAAAATATTGTTGTTTGAAGTAATCTGGTATTTTAAGTATGGACTAGTGCTTACTGGTAATATACATAATCACATACAAATTATCAGATTCTATTAGAAATCACTTTTCAACAATCTGTATAAAGTGACAAAATGATTATGGTTATATTCATTTTTGTTCTTACAAAAACAGGAACCAGTGTCGGTGTTTATTTATTTATTTATTTATTTATTTATTTATTTTGTTTATCAGGATATAGTTAGTACGTAGATGTTCGTAGGACTACGAACACTTTTAACTATATCGTGCCTTTCTTGTAAGAATGATGTAGTTGTTCTACTTTCTAACGGGGCCCAGTTGTTCGAAACTTTAACGGGCTGTTAGTTTAGTTTAGTTTAGTTTATACTGATTTGTTTTAGCTCGATTGTGATGAAAGCTTCAAGCTTATTGTAACCACTCTCTAGTCCGTTTCCTGGGAAAACCAGTTCTGGGGTAATATGAGTCATGGTCGTGACCCCAATGATGCTCAAACCCACGACCCCTGCATTAAGCTGTTAAACTAACCGCCTGTTAAATTTCTATTCAAGATACTAGTCTGCGCGGGTGGGAAACACTAGTATAATGTTTTAATTTTACTGTAAAGATGATTTAGTGTTTATAATCCTTAACAAGTACATTTGTTTTTCTAGGTTTTCTGAACTGTCGAAATATAGTAATAAAGTTAATCGACCGTTAGCTCAATCGCCTGTTAAAGTTTCGAACAACTGGATCCAGTTGTTTGCAAATGTAAGGATAATGCTGACATGTCTGTCTATTTTATAACATGTAAACATAAAAAGTTACAACTGTTGGAAACGTTTCAGTGAATGTGTAAATTACGTATTTACCCAGTCGGTTCTACACTACAAATATGGAGTTTCTTGTAATCCAATTTGATTTTTATATGCATAGTTATTCCAGTCTTGTATTTCAGTCATGTGAACCCTTTTATTGATATCCAATAACATGAGGTCATTTTTACGATATTAATATTTAGACGTTGTCAACTGAATTAACCTTCAAGTCAATCTTATTTTTTATCCCATTGATAACTGGTGAGAATATTGCAAGGTCATTTAACTCCGGCGTTAGCCTGTATTGTTAGATGGTAAATTGACACGAAATTCACGCGTTTTTCGCCCAAGTTTCACTCGATATATATACAACGCTACTGTTGTATATGAAATATAGACGGGTACAAGTCTGCTTTGCGATTGGCTATTTACGGATTATCGTGGTCTAATTCATGATAACTGATGAAATAACAATTCATAATGCTTGCACATTACTTGACAAGCAAATATTAGTATTTCTTTCATTTTAGATATCCACAAAATATATGGCAACATAGCTCAGTTGGGTAAAATGCAGACAACAATTGGATATAAGCAAATCGTTTTGTGTGTTCGAATCCCAATGAGGGTTTTTTTATAGATTGTTTTTTGTTTGTCCTATTCGTTTTCATTTTTGTTTCCGTATTTTTGTTTCTTTCTTTGTTTTTATTTGTATACATGTCTTTATATAACACAATTATAGTATGTTCATTATTTGCATGGCTTAAGCGCATGCATTTAATATCATCTTTGATATATAATAAACCATTCTGATCTGCCATATCGCCTTTATATACCTCTCTGTCGTGTTGTCAAAGAGCTCATGAAGGAATATGCAAAAGTTAAATAAAAATTAAATGTCGACGCTGAGTTTCAAACCCATACGGCAAAAGATCTGTTGAACATGGACAGTATGCTTTACCACTGAGCTAATTCGTAATTGGTACAAAATCTAGAAATATTTAGATTGCAACATGTTAGAAAAATGTTGAATTCCTAATCTATTTATAGTCATGTTTGTAAATACCAAGTTATCGTTGGGGCACATAGTGCATTTTATTTGACCTGGCGGGGCGTGGTTTCGCGACGGTCCACTACATTTTTGTGCAGGGTATGTAGTACATGTAACCAATGTAGCGTTGAATTTTAGTCGTTTAACTTTTTGCATGAAGGCACTTTACTCGCAAACCACTGCACCCAGGACCTTCAAACTTCACTTGCTGATAGTACTTATTGAGTACACCACCCTTACTGACTTTGGGGTCACCAGGTCAAAGGTCAAGGCCACAGGGGCCAACGTTAACTTTTTGCATGAAAGCACCTTACTTGCGAACCACTTCGACCAGGACCTTCAAACTTCACGTGCTGATAGTACTTATTGAGTACACCACCCCTACTGATTTTGGGGTCACCAAGTCAAAGGTCGAGGTCACAGGGATCAATGTTAACTTTTTGCATGAAGGCACTTTACTCGCGAACCTCTGCACCCAGGACCTTCAAACTTCATATGCTGATAGTACTTATTGAGTACACCACTCCTACTGACTTTGGGGTCACCAGGTCAAAGGTCAAGGTCACAGGGGTCAATGTTAACTTTTTGCATGAAGGCACTTTACTCGCGAACCACTTCGACCAGGACCTTCAAACTTCACATGCTGATAGTACTTTATGAGTACACCAACTCTACTGACTTTAGGGTCACCAGGTCAAAGGTCAAGGTCACAGGGGCCAACGTTAACTTTTTGCATGAAGGCACTTTACATGCAAACCACTTCATTCAGGACCTTCAAACTTCACATGCTGATAGTACTTATTGAGTACACCACCCCTACGTTTTATTTTTAGCACAATGTAAATAAACAATCAGTACTTAGCACTCTCTTTTAAAACAAAAGATGTAAGAATCAGTTCAATAGCTGCGTTGATGGCGCAGTAGGTCGGGTGGATAAACATTTAATCATTTTGAATAATAGTTTTGATGGTTCGAGCCTTGCATCCGTCAATAATTATTTTTTTCATTTTGCATTTTAATTTACATACTTTGTGTAAGTTTGTTTTTCTCTGGTTTCTAATTCATTCACGAAAGCTTCAAAAAAGTTAGATCATATTAAAGATGAATCGTATTTAAACAAAATTACGTGTTAACCGTGACATCTATAAGTTACTGAAAAAGTTAGTACTGGATTAACCAACTCGTGTTGTTTTCGTTGAATCGTATTGAAAAAAAAATACAATTTCAAAATATATTTTATGGGTCTGCGAATTGATCTCTCGACGAAAAAGTGTAACACGAATACCGTTACCACCAGGCCAATGAGGAATTACTGTTTGCATCGTAAGCGTAGTGTATTGACTTAAATTTATGCTATTGTTTTGTTTGTTTACATTTCAAAATGACATTGTAATCCAGACATGACTTGATATCATTTTATTCTTTTGACGAGCTAAACCCAATTTTAAAACAATCACAAAAGCACTTTAGTGAAAATTGAAAATTTTCACATCTCCATGTGAGGTATGTAAACAATCGGAGCGTTTAGATATCTGAAATGCCCTCTTTAACAAGGGAGGGTTGATAAACTAGAAGTAATTGCATAATTTCAACATGTTTATGCTTCAATAAAAAGCACTGAGACTGAAAAATATAATTAAAGAAAAAAATGCTCTTAAGTTGTTTTATACGAATGTCAGTAATATCAAAATTATCTTATATCTCATTTTCGAACCGTCTACTGAGAGTTACTAGCTACTTTTATCGTAGACGTGATACTTCGTGTGGACCCGCAATGACACTGCAATTTCCGAGTAATTACTTCGGCATTCTTCGGGCAACGTGCATAAAGCTTTCTGTAAACCAAGGATTTATTTTACTTCATCGACGGCATGCGTTAGACAAAATGATGTAGTAAAGAACGTGAATTAAGAGTGAAACCTTTATCCCATGAATTTGCTTGTATGTTATAATGCTGTTATAATTTCACTGGTTTATCCATTTTTATGCCCCACACATTTTAGGGGTGGGCTATAGCGTCGCTGCTGTCCGTATGCACGTATGTCCCGAAATCTTGCATATACAACCCCTCGCAAACTATTAATCTGATTTGCTTCACAGATGAAAAGCTACGTGCAAATTACAATAAAGGAAGGACTTTTTACTGTGACTGTTTTTACCGCAGTTATGGCCCTTTGGTAGTTTTGCTATTTAGAATATAGCGAAAAATGTCATGCGTCCAAATCCTCTTGCACTATAGGCCTGTTTTGCTTCAAACATTTACAGATGAACAAGTTTGATGTGCAGATGACCACGAGGAAAGAATTGTTTCTGTGATCATTTTTACCGCAGTTATGGCCCTTTAATAGCTTTTTTATATAGAGTATAGAAAAAATACCTTGTTTGTCCAACTCCTCAAACACTATTGAAAGGATATGCTCGAAAGTTTCACAGATGAAGTATCTCATGTGAAGATGACCAAACAATGAACTTTTTCTGTGGCTATTTTTTAGAATTATGGTCCTTTCTTAATTTCAGAAAACATACCATAGTGAATAAATTGGTATATTCAACTCCTCATATACTTTTTGAAGGAATGGATTCAAAGTTGCTCAGATGCACTACCTTTAGTCGAAAATCCTTCATGTGAAGATGGTCTTTACTAAAAACTTTGCCTTTAGCGGATGGCACATTAAGTGGGGACATCCGTGTCCAATGGACACAATTCTAGTTGATACTCTAATACTTGGTATCAACAATTATCCTCTTACGTGAAACCACCTTCCCGTTTTACTAGACATATCTCTCGATTTCTTACTCTATGTAATGGGACCGACAAATCCCTTTTTGTTTGAATTAGCATACAACTAATGATGCTAGGTTTGAGTTTGACTTCTTGATGACCGGCATTGTTCGACTATTATACAGGTATGACTTCTATGCATTGTCTCTTTACTTCGACAATATCGCTGAGATTCGTCTGTCTCTCAGCTGAAACTCTCCTTTTGTTTAACTTGAAGTGAAACCAGGCTTTGTAACTAAGTATGGATGAACTATAAACTAAATCTTATCTCTGTTACGACTCCTCGACGCTAAACTTACATACGCCATTCAATTTTCGACTTTCATATTACACTATAACTCAAATCACTTTGCAACTCTTCTCATGTCCTTCTATTAAATCATTTATCCGTCCCCGGGTAACCTGGCTTAGTAACAATGTACTGGGTATAGTTATACTTTTAATCCACCATTTGTCCACATTTATCGCTGAATACCGAAGGAATTCTATGTGGAGTTTCGACTTTTTGTATTCTGTCTTCTTATAACATGTCGTCTGACACGCCTTAAAACATTTTTGATTTTTGAAAACAAAGATAATTCACCTCCATTACTTTTCCAGAGTGTATAAGCCGAAGAAACAACGAATGTTTAAGCCAATGCACAATTACAATATGTTGTTGCTAATGCCATATTGGAAAGCAAGACATCCATACAAGGGCAATTATTGCCGCAGGCCACATTCAATGTAGAGACTGGAAGAATCGGAGACTTCTCCGCAGAACCTCGTAACATCTACAGGCAGATTCACATAACGATATGCACACGTAGAATGGTAGATCCCCAATGATATGTATGACTAAAGAATTTAAAAAAAAAAAAGTTGAATGCCTGGAAGCATTAAGCATAGCCAACACAGCCACAGCCACGCACTGAAAAGCTGACCATCAAGAAATAGAACTTGTAGAAGAAAGAAAGCTGACGGAATGCCTCAAATACCAATTACCAAGATACAGGCGAGAGTGGGGATGGAGGGGGATGAAATTAACGTGGAGTGGGGGAGGTGGGGCTGGAAGTGACAGCTCCAACATACAAGACAACATACATAACACATAAACGGTACAGAAGTAAGTTGAAAATATTAGCACTAAATTGGAATGGTCAGGTAACTTGGATGTAAACGCGCTCGGGCAATGCCAACCTCACATTTACAACTTGACTTGTTACACAAGATGGTATACATAAAACACTTACCCGCTAAAATAACCTCTAATATAAGTGATGAAATGCTCGTGTGTGTAAAACACAAGAGGGCCTAGTGGCTTACTCTTTAACCCACATAATCCAGATTCGAACTTGTCCAAAATTTCATGAAAGCAAACATTCTGACAATGTTTCAGGAAGACTGGGGCAAACAAGTGGCCTCTAGAGTGTATATAAGCTTTTCCTTTGATTTGATCTAGTGCCCTAGTTTTTGAATCCATGTGACCCAGATTTGAAATCATCCAAGACTTCATGATAATAAACATTCTGACCAAGTTTTATGAAGATAGGATCAACAAAAGGACCAAATGGTCCTAGGTCGCTCTTGATCAAATTTAATGAATATCCTGCTTTAAATGCGGCTTTGATTTGACTGGGTGACCTAGTTTTTGACACCCAGATTACCCATATTCAGACTTGACCTAGATTTCATCCAGACAAACATTGTGATCAAATTTCATCAAGATCCAGTGTAAAAATGCAATCCCTAGTGCATACACAAGTCTTTTCTTTGATTTGACCTAGCGACCCAGTTTTTGACCCCAGATTATCCATATTCAAACTAGACCTAAATTTCATCAAGGCAACCATTCTGACTAAATTTTATGAAAATCCAGTGTAAAATGCAGTCCATATTGCGTACACAATGTTTTTCTTTGATTTGACCTAGTGGCCTAGTGTTTTTTTTGTCCCAGATAATTTATTTTCGAATTTGACCTAGATTTTATCAAGGCAATTATTATGACTAAATTTTATAAGGATCAATTGAAAAATACAGTCCCTATCGCATATGCAAGGTTTTCCTTTGCTTTGACCGGATGACCTAGTTTTCGACCCCAGATAACCCATGTTTGAACTTGACCTAGATTTCACCAAGGCAACTATTCTGACTAAATTTTATGAAAATCCAGTGTAAAATGCAGCCCCTACACAAGGTTTTTCTTTGATTTGACCGGATGACCTAGTTTTTGACCTCAGATGACCCATATTTAAACTTGACTAAGATTTTATCCAGACAAACATTCTGATCAAATTTTATGAAGATCCGGTGTAAAATGCAGTCACTATTGCATATACAAGGTTTTTCTTTGTTTTGACATAGTGACCTAGTTTTTAACCCAAGATGCCCCATTTTCAAATTTGATCTAGATTTTATCAAGGCAACCATTCTGGCCAAATTTTATGAAAATCCAGTGTAAAATGCAGCCCCTATTGCGTACACAATGTTTTTCTTTGATCTGACAGGGTGACCTAGTTCTTGATCTCAGATAATTCATATTTAATCGTGACCTAGACTTTTTATAGACAAACATTCTGACCAAATTTCAAGAAGATCCAGTGTAAAATGCAGACCCTATTGCGTACACAAGGTTTTTCTTTGTTTTGACATAGTGACCTAGTTTTTAAACCCAGATGACCTATTTTCAAACTTGGCCTAGATTTTATCAAGGCAATTATTCTGACTAAATTTCAATTGAAAAATACAGCCTCTATCGCATACACAAGCTAAATGTTGACAGACGACAGACGCCGGACGACGGACATCGAGCGATCACAATAACTCACCTGAGCAATGCTCAGTTGAGCTAAAAACGTATACAATTATGTAGAATCAAGCCTGGTTATCAGTACATCAATGTACTCAGTAAGTTGTCAAAACTTTTACGAGCACGGCTAGACAAGTTGCAATATAAAACATCCACGCTCTCCATTGTTTATGTGTAGGATAAAGTGAAGGCATCAAGGATTCTCACACTTGAGTAGTTTAATCAAATTGGAAAACGTAGTGACTAATTACAGAGAGTTCAATCACAACAATCGAAAGGTTTATGGAGTACTATAATGTCTGATATAACCATTTAGGTATTCCGGGAAACGAAAAATGGTCAATTTGTGTCTAACTTCACAGTTCTGCTTTTAAAAGTTTGTAATTATTTACATGCACATTTCAAATGATTTCAGATAGTCAACTTGAAATTAAAAATAGAACTTTCAAAATTACAAACTGATGCTATATTTCATGTAAGGCACAAACATCTAGATATGTATGGCACAAAGTTATAACGGACGTTGTGAATGAATATTCTAAAAGACGAAGTTCTTTGATCCTCATAGATCTGTTCTCTGCAAAACTGACGTACGGACATATTTCGATAATAACTTGAATGGATGGACAGACGGATGATCACATTATGTCCTGTTTATCCCTGGTGCTTTTATTGAGTTACTTTATTCTGCTTATTACAATGAACAACTGTTATTTCAGAATACGTGATGTTTTATTTCCCTTTTACGCAAGATTTCGATAAGTGCCACAACTAAATTGCTAGAAATATTAACAAAATATTTTGAAAATCTATACATAATGATAATCCCAAAATTGTAACAAATAGCATCAAACGGAGAGAGGGAGAGAGAGACAGAGACAGAGATTTTAACTTACAAATTCCAAGTTTAATTACGCAAATAAATTACTACGAAAGTGCTTAATGCTATGGATATACATTACTAAATTATAAATAAAGCATGTATGTTACTACCTAAATTCTCATTTATAAATTGTGATATAAACGACAGTATGAATCATTTGGATATAGGTCTTTAAGTTAAATAAGCAATACACAACTGACTGACTATAAGTAAAATTGGTTTTAATGTGTTACAAATATATTATGATAGATAAAAATTGGCCCCGAAATTGTTCTAAGTTAACAACTGCAACAAGATAAATTAAGCATCCCTGCTACAAAACAGTATGGTCAGTCTTATAACGTTACATAATGCAATACTGATATTTTCAAATGCAGTATACCCTATTAAAGTTTCTAAACAATTTAGTATAAATCTTCTGTTAAATAGTGCTATGTAAAAGAATGCAACAGTCTAACCTGTGCCAGGTTATTAGGCTATAGACATGCCATGAAAATTTTTAAATATGGCCATGACCGTCGAGCGATGTGTGTGAAACTTCCACCTCATGCGTTGTAATAATATATTGAATGATAGTTATCCAAACGTAAAAGGTATTAACAAGACACTAACTTACATTTTAACCTCGCTTCAATCTAGGGCTTTGAGTCACGCGATAGTTCTTTTTGATTAAGCTTCCATCAAGACCAAACATAGTTTTAGATCGGACACAGATAATAAACACTCTCACTTATTATTAATTTCTTACTGTATCATTGACATAAAAATAACAGTTCCGAGAATTGATATCTTATCTTGATATAATGAAAATCCGTCAAAATTATTTAAAGATACTCTCATCCATAAAAACGTGACAGGTGGACACAAAATGGCCTAAAATATTTGACTTTTAATAGTTTTTGTACTTATTTTGTTATCCTTTGGATCATTGAGCACAGTGATTGTTTATTTATAATTAAATTGCGCTTTGTCGATGCTGCGTTGTACATTTAATAAAATCTATAAGATCTGTTTGAAGCTTAGAACGCAGCAAAGCAAAAATACATGTCAAAGCAGACTCGGTTTGTTTGCGTCTGTTAATGAGAGATAATGAAATGTACAAAACCCCTTTCAGTCCCTGGCACGGCTTCAATACTATGTATTAGATCTGCTCCGTGGTCCGAAACGGCCAGAAAATATAACTACACTGCGTCCAAATAACGACATATTTTTCATGGCCGCCACAAGGTGCTGAAACCCTTCGTTGAGTGTCTGCTGTTATAAGGCTGATTTCCTACGTTCTATGCTTTTAAGGAATTTTCTTGCAATTTTAGTTTAAGTTTTAAACAGGTGCCTCTCCTGACATTGGTTTAGGCACGGGCATACACCTAAGTAGAACGCGACTCATTGCTTGCGATAGTAAATGTGTTCCAAGTTATTTTAAAATCCATCGATGAAGTCAAATATTTTGGACTACACATACTCATAATGAAAAGAAAGTGTCTCAGATAATGTAATATAAGGTAAACTCATAACAAATGTAGAATGTTTTCTATTTAAAAATACACATTATACTCTTTGTCTTGAATAGACCCTTGTAGTTTTTCAACTTGCCATTTTCTCTTTACGGTACGTTCTATTAAAATAAAGCATTATTTTCAAATACATTAACTAATAAACATGTTTCATTTATTTTCCCTGAGCAACTCCCTTACACAAAATAGGTCCTCCTTCGTTCAGCATAAGTGCTGGCCATACCAAAAAGTCTAATTTCGTTCCGGTTTTGGTGTATTGCTTGTGCTTGTTGGTATTAAAGGTCGTTCCCACATCAACATGTGCGTCCATGTAAACGGGTGGTGACTGTAAATGCATCAGCCAGCACAACTCGATGCATATCATTGTGTACTTTTCCAATTCCTTTCTACGGACCCATTCTTTATGCTCCGTTGCAATAAACTTTAAAGTAAATCTAAAAGCTCTTACTACCTGCAGCATGCTGGTAAATTATGTTACTTTGATTAGGTAAGAATCAAACAAGTTGTAAATAATTAAAAATTACCGATTTTGTGTGTTTGCCAAAACATTACACATAAAAAGTATAGCCATACTAATAAAAATGAGAATTAACGCGATTACTAGGTATCTATTACCTATTTTAAATAAAAAAAATATAAATGTCGAAAGGTATATTTTAAAATGCGTTTTATTTCATATAACTAACGATCCATTGTGTCAAGTTCTCAAACGTATATACATACCGATTTTACATCTGCAACAGAAATTTCTGCACACTGTTTTCGTAGCTCTGCCAAAGTCGTTGATTGTACTTTAGAAAGGCTAATGGGTTTAGCTTTCTCGGGCTCTATGAATGTAAAACAAATAAGCAAAGGCTATTGTAGACTGTTTAGTTAAAATGATCTAGTTATATTAATAATCTTATATCCCGCATTATTGCTAAAGCGTTAAATATTTTATGAGCTTCCATCAAATACTGAAACATTGGCAAGAAACTAAATAATGAAAACTATATGTACATAAAATCCATTTGTGTATCTTAATTTTGTTCAAACTATCATTTCAGCAGCAAGCTATTCTTAAATATATGTATATTAAACATTAAGTTAGACCTATCAACTTGCCTTCTTTGCGTCCTTTTCTTGGGTCATTCCTTCGGATGGACTGTGCATCGCTCTCATTAAAACTTCCTGTTGATTTTGTGAAATTGTTCTACACAATTTATAGGACTCCTTAAAAATTAAATAATTCTATGTTAAAACAAGAGTTTTACTAATAGCTTCCAAGGATTCATAATAGCTTTTTCTTTTTGTGTTTTCTTTTATACCGCAGGGATTTTATCAATGACCATGAACTAATGAGTTTATGAAGAATGAATAAAATGATTTCAGGGAAACTAATATGCACTATATGCACTATAATAAGGACAATTCATGATGAGCATGATACATAATTTATGAAATGCTAAGATATACAGCATACTCCTGACAATATGTCAGCTACATTGCATAAGGCATAAAAATATAATTCAGGTTTGTATATACATGTAGTAGAATTGCTAAATTTTGCACAAACAGACGGATTTCATAGAATTTATTGACTAAGTTCGTATACTATATACGATGCATAAAAATGTAAAATGGTCTTATAAAAGTCTGCGTTGCGCGTATTCTCATACCACGCTTGATAACCTGATCAAGTCGGTAAGAAACTTCTATGATAAAAGAAGTTTGATTTACAGTCATTCGGGTACATATACCTATATTCTACAGTATAAAACATCAGAGATCTATAACTCTTTTACAAATTGTTAAAATATATTAAAATAATTAAGTCTGAAAGGAATTCTTCGTTGCACAAATTGTTTTACACAAGATATTTGTTGAATAATATACAACGTGATC
>NW_026461183.1:0-63288 GCF_021730395.1 Mercenaria mercenaria | reverse complement strand
CCTCTACATTTCTA
The DNA here is from genome assembly GCF_021730395.1 of Mercenaria mercenaria. Classification (NCBI taxonomy): domain Eukaryota; kingdom Metazoa; phylum Mollusca; class Bivalvia; order Venerida; family Veneridae; genus Mercenaria; species Mercenaria mercenaria. The sequence continues at coordinate 63,274 of NW_026461183.1, read as the reverse complement.
CATTTTTACAGACTGAACGAGTTACTAAATTTGAGCACGGCAGTTGTGGATGTGCATAGGGTTATATCATCACCACAGGGTTTAATGAATTGCAACAATGCAACAATTAAATAGATGTAATTATTACGTATATGACTGACATTTCTTGCTATATACACCATTCACTGAATTTTTGGGACACATTGTGACCATGACATAATGTGATCATTCAGACATGTATATCTGGAACATTGTAGAAAGCATGCTAAACATTTACAAGTCGCGTGTGAAGCAAAATGCATGATCGCAGTGCACTTAATGTGACAAAACTAGTTCAAGAAAAAATTCACTGTTTCGAAAATTTCTGCAGGATAAATGGAAAAAAGGCAATAGTCACATTGCAGAATCGTTGGAACCGGAACGTTGTTGACTGGAATATGGTCGGTAAAATATATTCAAATATGATAGCAAATATTAGAAAAACACAAAATACCTTCTAGTACATGGTGGCAGCCATTGAGTTGGACACATTGTGATCATAAACAAAGGTCATGTGATCACCCGCCCTGATATATTCCGTTCATTGATTTAGAGCAATTAAGTATCTCTTTTATTACACATAACAGCTAAAGAATTGCTCATCTTGTGAATTTGAGGTTCCAAAACTATTACTGTCATGTTTAAATAAATTTACTAAAATCCTTAAAGGGTTTTCGTAAATTTCGGCTTTATATTATCAAGATAAAAGGTAAAAGGTAAGGGTAGACTTCCTGGAAGCACAGAACACCCAAAACATAGCCATAGAACCATGCATCACAAAGATTAGGTCATGCATCATTCTAAAAGTCTGAATGCCGTCAGAGTATTCTTTTTTGAAAATTTACAAAATTGTTACATGGAAATGCTACTTTAATGATAACTAAGATTTCTTTAAAGTTTTAAAGCAATGGTACATCTATATGAAGATCCTGTTGAAGCAAAGAGCGCAAACAAGCAGATCAATATAGCAGACTTAGTTCCATATCACAGGCTTAAGCGGATTGTAAACAGTAGATAAATTTATATACAAATGTTGGAAATCAACCTTAGATGTGTAAAACCTCCTCTATCAAAAATATTCGTTAGTTGTTATTGACACTGATTCATTTTGACGGATATAATACAGGTATATAGACATACATGTATGCAATTATAGAGGCAGATAGACATATGGACGGACATGTTACAAAACAATTGTAAAGTGAAATAAATGAACTGAACCTATTATGCATAAACAGTTAAGCCCTCTAGGTAGTTAATGAAATACATGTAAATATTTTCAAGATAAACATTTAATATAATACGCAAGACCCCATAATCTGTAGAAAGACGGAACATTACACCGCAGCATACTCGGATTGAGTACAGACAAGCACGGTTATCTGTGTGTTTTTACATTTTATTTCTTTCGGTTACCAAAACAGATGAAGGACTTCAATGAAAGAAATACATTTAATTAATATATATAGGGAAAAGACGGACTGGTTAATTCAAATTCAGCGGGATACTTCTTAACAAAGAAATAGTTTGTCTTACAGTTTTCTTAGTCGTGCCCTTAAAAGTTAGGCTCTTGTTGCTCTGACTTCAGACAAGTTGTTGAGTACATTGGTGTAAATATACCTTAAATTTACCTTAATTTTATGTTTTGCTTTATTTATCTGTTATTTTTGCACTAATGTTAGAGCTTTCTCAGCGGGGATTTTATTTACATTGTGTTGTTTAACTTGTTGAAAATAGAGTAAGTGCGAGATTGACATGCCCTAAACGCGTTTAAACCCCCAGTTTCCTTTATATAGGTTACTGACCGTTCCAAGGCGGTGCCCCTATTTTCAACTGGTTGTTTTGTCTGTCTTGTATTGTCTGTTGCGTATATGTTCTTGTTCGTTGTAAGCGTTTTTCCTCCGCCTCACTCCCCTTATTGCCCGCTCCTTTCCCTTGCATTTACGCTACTTTTTGCATCCCCTCCCCCTTTACTTTTAGTAAGTTTTCGTGGCTCCCCTTTGTTTTGGCAGCCGAATCCTAAGACGTTACTTGATTGTTTTTTCCTACTTGTGTGGGTGCGTTTGTATGCTTGTGAGTCTATAACGGTACCCTACTGTTTTTTATGTGTTGCTTGTTCGTTTTTATTTTTTATTCAGTTGATCTTAGTTGTATGTTTATCTTTGGTACATGAGTGTCTGCGCTATTGTGGTTTAAGTTGTAGTGCGACTGTTTCTAAAGAACATGGCATTCCCTTTGTATATTCGTACTTGTTCAACTTTCCCCTTCGGGTTCCTTCCACCCCCCACCCCCCGACCCCATTTCGCCCTTTACTTTTTCCTTCCCCTCCATCAATATTTAGCATGTATTAATATGTACTTGTTGGATGTTTGAAGCAACCCGTCTTCTATATTTTTCCATTACAGCTTCTTTTTGCAGTTGGCAAATGCGTGGCTCTCGGGCTGTGTTTTTGGGCCGCCTGGGTGGGGGGGGGGGGGGGGGGGGCGGGGTAGCGTGGGGGTTTGAAGGAACCCGAAGGGGAAAGTTGAACAAGGACGAATACACAAAGGGAATGCCAAGTTCCTTAATAACAGTCACACTACAACGGTCACCACGATAGCGCAGACACTCGTGTACGAAAGACAAACATACAACCACAACTAACTGAATGATATAGAAAAACGAACAAGCAACACATAAGGAGACAGTAGGGCACAGTTATAGACTCACAGGCATACAAACGCACCCACACAAGTAGAAAAAGAAACTATCGTGTACCGTCTTAGGATTCCGGCTGCCAAAACAAAGGGGAGCCACGAAAACTTACTAAAAGTAAAGGGGGGCGGGGGATGCAAAAGTAGAGTAAATGCAAGGGAAATGAGGGACAATAGGGGAAATAAGGAGGAGGAAAAAACGCTTACAACAAACAAGAAAATATACGCAACAGACAATACAAGACAGACAAAACAACCAGTTGAAAATAGGGGTACCGCCTTGGAACAGTCAGTATCCTATAAAAAAGGAAACTGGGGGTTTAAACGCGTTTAGGGCATGCCAACCTCGCACTTACCCTTTCTTCAACAAGTTAGACAACACAATGTAAATAAAATCCACACTGAGAAAGGCTCTAACATTAGTGCAAAAATAACAGATAAATAAAGCAAAACATAAAATTAAGGTAAATCTAAGGTATAATTACACCAAAGTACTCAACAACTTGTCTGAAGTCAGAGCAACAAGAGCCTAACTTTTAAGGGCACGACTAAGAAAACTGTAAGACAAAAATCAACTTCCTCCGTCCGTTGTATATAGGATTTAGGAGAAAAGCATCATGGAGTCTTACATCGCACCATCAAATAGGAAAGCGTAGCAATTAACTCTAGAGGGGGCAATCACTAAACATGCACTGTGCTTCACGATTTTCGCATCGTATCCTCTTTTGATGAACATTTTAACCCATTTTACATATATTTGATTAAAATAAGGGCTATGTTTAATTTTCCAAATTTTATAAACAACATCTCCATAGTATTCCGGGTGTGTAAGTCCAAGTTTTAGAAGTGTTTTTAGGTTCGTATTATATTTTTCTAACAGTTCCGACGATCTGTAGTAAATTTACTAAAAGCTTTCCGTAGCTTATGATAACGGTAACCCTGTTGTAACAATTACTTTGTGATATGAAGATTTCTGTCATTAAAATCATCTGTCTTTGAGCAAGCTCTTGCAAAAGGGATAAGTTGTGAAATATAGACACCGTAAGATGTTGCTCGAGGGATATCTTCATCAAGATGGGGGAAGACTTATATTTTGAGAATACAAAGTCTTATAGATTAAAAATTCTAATTAGCTGCAACTCTGAAAAAAGCTGTACTATGTTTACAAAGTATGCATTCTAAGATCAAATTGCAATTTTGGATAATCAGTAGAATGTTCAAAGTATAAATAGAATGAAACATGATTGTGTGTGTAGATAAACTTTGAAGACACCAAATGTAAAATGTCATACTTAGATCATCAGCATGTTTATGTTTACCATAGTACTAGTCTGTTTTTATTGTACATTATCAACATAATCTTACTATGGACTGGTGACCAATAACAAACAAGGCAGTTTGAAAGACAGCTATATCCCCCGCCGCCGTTATGGATAGTGAAAAGGTTGATGATACTCGGGGAAGCATCAAACATTTGAGTTGTGACCTTGACCTTGAGCGGGCATGGGTGAGGTTTGACTTCTGCACATCGTCTTTGTAAAGGGACTATTAAAACCAAGTCATACTAAAATCCATAAAGGGATTTAAAGGAGATACCTTGGACCTCGAGTTGTGACCTTTACCTTGAGCTGACATGGTTGATTCATGAGTTCTGCACATTGTCTTGCTTGATGAGGTGATCATTTGACCCAAGTTTCGGACACAAAATGGAAGGCTGAAACCTTTGATCTTGAGTTGTGACATTGACCTTGAGCTGACATGACTGATTCATGAGTTCTGCACATCGTTTTGATGAGGTGATCATTTGTTTCATGGAAGTCCTTCAAGGGGTTTATGAGATACAGAGCGGGCACAAAATGTTACGCTCGGACGGAAGGACGGACGGAGACCAGTCCTATAACCCCCACCACTCTTGGCGAGGGATTAATAAATGACAAAATAGAGGTTGAAGTATTTGCTTAACAGATATATGATATTATTACCTTTTAGCACTTCTTATACTGTACCTGCCTCATTACAACTCACACCTTAACTAAACTTTGTATGTGAATTTATAACTTGCTCCATAACCTCAGATCCCCTTTCTATATTCCAGTTTGTTTAGTTCTGCCCATTGTTTTCTCGTTTGGGGCAAACCCTTTACTTTATCTGGGGAGCAAACGCCGCTCTTCATGGAATTACACGCCTCAACACGTGTATCATTGAAGGTTCCATGTTCACCGCCGTTTGAATACATCTGCGGATGTCTATAAATTGATTTTTGTACTTTTAGCATGTGTAAATGTTGAGTTCTGCTCAACCCGGGGCTAGAGGGCGTGAACGGTATCATGCATTTCCACTACCGTCCATGAACAGGCTCGATCAAACCGAGCCTGCATCATTTTCGTTTTTGTCGTGTTGGGCGACCTGTGAAGCTTCCACTTTTCTCTATTTTGATATATATATTTAAGTTGGATCTGTGTAAGATTAAACTAGTTATATAAAGCAATGGAATGATTATGTCTTCCGTATTGTAATTTATTTTACTGGCACTAACTTAATTAAATGAAACTTAAAATTCTGATAGACAATATGAAAATAAGACTAAGTGCTACTTACATTTTGTATTAATTTATCAAGCATTGTAATTAATAGTTTGCCTCTCGAGTACCAAATTTTGGTCTAAACAGTGACTTTGAAATTCATAATGAGATTTATTGAGACATCAGTGATGAACATTTCCCAACACTATAACTTCTTTTTAAATATTATTTATTGATTTATTTCACTTTTGATTAAATATGTGAACACGGATAATAACTCTAAATTCGTTGAAACTTGACATAATAGGCAGCTACAGAAAAAGAAGAATGTCAAACCCGTAACTCAGTTTTGAATAGCTATTGAAATTGAATTAGATGTGTTGTGGTAAATAATATATCCAAAATACCAGTAATTTGATGAGGCACGAACAATAATTATGTCCTGAATAAATATCGATTTATGCTACATTTTAGCTTTGTTCATGATGAGCTATTAGTATAGATGGATGGTCCTGCGTCAGTCATCCCTACATCAACAGTGTTTACTTAAACATTTTCTCCTCTGAAACTAATGGTCAGAATTAGACCAAACTTGGTCTGTAGTATTCTTGAATGGTCCTATCTATAATTTGTTCAAAGTGGTTAACCTTGGTCCGTTTTAAGGGAAATTGGAGAAATAATTATGAAAAAAAACCTAAACCATTATCTGTTTTTTTCTAATGGGAAGTCAGTTTTAGTCCCTTCTTACAGTTTGAAAATATTTAGGGTTAAGCACGACATGTCAGCTTTTTATCTGCACGCGGAGAAAAACCAAAACTCCCACAGATGCCGCAACTAAACAAGGGTATATAGAGAATTTTCGAAACTCGTCAAATCCTACTTAAGGCCCTTTTTAATATTGTTGAAAATGACGGATCTTCAGCTGACTGGAACTGTAGCAGAGTTGCATGGTCCTGTCACAAGGTTGTTAACATGGTTCCAAGTAACCCTTTCCAGGGGCCACCAAAGCTAAAAAAATCCTTTGAACGATCTTTTCTCGTGAACCACTTGATGCATCTTAACCAAACTTGGTCTGTAGTATTCGTGTTTAGATCTCTCTCATGTTTGTTAAAATGGTTTCTCTTGTCATCATTTATAAACCTTAAGAGCTAAAATTAGAAAAGTCTTGAAATAACTTCTTCTCATGAGCCATTTGATGGATGTTTCCCAAAGTGTTTCTATGGCATCCTAGAATGATCCTCTCTCATATTTGTTAATATGGTCAGCTTGACCCCTTTTAGGGGCTGCCACAGCTAAACATAGAAGGAACGTTCAAACAACACCGTCTTATAATATTACTCTTCACTGGTATCCCTGCGTATAAACTTTTGTCTATTGTGCTCAGATGGTTCGGCTTTTTATGGGCCGCCAATACTAAAAACACTTTCTTCTCATGAACCGCTTGAAAGATCTTCCCTTAACTTTGTGTGCAGTACCATTGAATAAACCGTACACTCTTGATTTAAATGTTTCTGCTTGACTGAAGGCATGGCTGCCAAGCCTAAATTAGTATCGTCTTTTAACTTTGCTCCAGAGGTTTCGACTTTTTGGCCGTCACAGGAAAAAAAGCGCTTTATAATACTTTTTAATGAAATTCAGTTAACTTGGCCAGAAGCAAAGTCAAAAGAGCATAATCCTTCTCAAGAGAGCGACTTGAGCCCATTTGTGTCTATTGTATTATTTCCTGTGTGAGTTATTTGCATGTACTTTACTGAAAGGAAATTGATAAAAGTTGACATATTGATGCATGACTTTATGGGGCAGTTCAGAGCTCGAAAACATTAAAAGAAAAGTTATCGAGGCAGTCGTATTAAAATCGTGTGTCTAAATATCATTTGTAACTTATACTATTTTTGCACACTCATAATAATACCATTTAGTAGCAATTAGACATCTCAAACCCAGTCTGATATTACTTTGCTTACTTGTGCTTTAAGGAGGTAGGTTACCTTAATATTTGTATGTGCGCATGTCCAACCGGAAGCTAACGTGACGATTTACGACGACGTTTACGACAAACTAAATGTATTTGTATATCCATTGTTCTGAAAACAAATCATGAACCTGTCTCCGAACTGATGCTTTATGGTTTAATAATGCAGAAATAATGAAAAATTGCCGCAGAAACGCTTCAAAACAATGTTGCCTTAAAATGACGTCACTGACGTCATGACTATACGTGTCAGTTACCGCGCAAAATTAATAGCTTTTATTTTGAAAGTACGTAAGTCTGTGCATTTTCTTTATTTGAACTATTTTCAAACAGCTCTTATTTGCTGAAATATTTTTATGAGTCTTTTGCTCTGAATAACCATCAATATTTTGCTTCTTTTATGTAGTTATATTGAAATGTTTATGCGGAATGTAAGAAAATGGATGATTGTAACCAATGTTATTTGGAATATAGTTGGGTGAAAGGTTACTTGTTACGGCCATTTTCAAATAAAAAAACTTGCAGTTGATTTGTAATACCTATTTTTCAGTTTTCGTTGATAATTTGTTACTTATATAGTAAAACTAAGCTCTAAAATTGTTCAAATTTCAGTAGAAATTTGTGGTTTCTTGAATTGAATTGATGTTACCATGGAAACGAAGCCCGTGACCTATATATCTAAATGTAAAATTCAAAAGCGTTGACACTGATCTATTTAAGGAACACAGCTTCGGCTTTTTATTTTCATTTCAACAATATCCATGAGAATAATAGCAGCATGCTGAACGATTTTTCCATGAAAAATGCAAGACGAAGGGTACTGCTGTAAGTATTTTAAGCTGTGAAATGTGTTTGAATAAATACAAATAACACGAAAATATAACTTACGTTTGAAAGAATATGTTTTAAAGCTACATTAACAAGAAAGATAATTTTATTCAATATTTTTTTATAAGAAATTATGACAAAAAGCAAGATATAAGCTATTTTAAACATCTCTGTTGCCATGATTACTTTAAACTTTAAGAAAAATCGGGTACCATGTGAAGTGCTTGGTATTTTGCTAATAATATTACCCAAATATTCCATGTTGGTCATTAACAGAATGGCACTGAAGCCGTGGAAAACCCCGTTTTTATACAATTTTGTTTAAAAATGAGAGAAAATGCGTTACCATGGAAACACGAGCCCCGCGACATATACATTTTAAGCTTATATTAGAAAGCTAGCGCGCATACTAGTAAAATTATCAATTATGCAGACTTCTACGGATATCAGTGAAACTAAAATACACTGAAAAGTGTTAAATATCCGTATTTTCCTTCTTCTTTCAATATAAAATACCTTTGGAGGGTCGTCTTCTTCAAACCTGGATAAAAATTGAACTTGAAGGGGCAGAGATAAACGAAATTGAGATTGTAGCAGTTAAAACATCATATTACACGTAATACAAAAAATTGCTGCGGTTCAACTAATTTGAATTTACCCTTGTAACAAGGTAACCTACATCCTTAAGCTTTAAAAGTGTTGTACGGAGACCGTAAAAAGTCGCCCATAGTTTTACTCAGTGTTGCTACTATTTATGGAAATTGTGTGTTTGGTTGTGTTCTAAACTTTTAAAGCATTTCGTTCTAAACCACCAAGCCAATTTCAACCTAATTCGAAACGGAAAAGTATTGTGTGTATTCTTTTGGACTTTCGAACCGAGAGCATCCATGCAGAGTTCTATTTGCCATGGCAACTGCGTGAAAAATATTTTTGTCGTGAACTGTGATATACTGATTCCTCTAATAAGCATGTTTAAGACCTCTTTGGTAAATGTTAAAGATAATGAATCTTGTAATATATGCAAGTATGTATCACAAAAATGAAGAAAGCGCAAATCTTAAAAACTGTCTCTGTTACAAGTTCGATCATAGTTGATTCCAATCAGGTATATTTTTACAAGCAACTATATCGCACTGTGTGTATGAGCACTTGAAAATGCCCTGTAGGGCAGCATCCATCGGCTACACTAAGAGGCTTGCTTTTCAGCTCATCTTAACTTTGTTTAGGGTGAGCTATTTGTATAAGTGGATGGTCCGACAGCAATTTTACTTAAACATCTCGTCTTTTGAAACTTAAGGTCAGAATTACACCAACATTCGTCAGGTGTATTCTAGCATGGACCTCCTTCATGTTTATTCCAATGATCCCTTTTAAGGGCCGCCAGAGGTGAAATAGAAAAACATTTAAGAACTTCTCATAAGCTGCTTGATGGATCTTCATCAGACTTGGTCTCTAGCATCATTATAAATGCCTCTCCCAAATTTCTTCATGTGGGGTCACTTGGCCTCTTTGTGGGCCGCTAGAGTCTAAATAAGAAAATCCTTTAAACGCCTTCTTCTCATTAACCGCGTGAGTGATCTTCATCAAACTTGGTCTGAAGCATCATTATATGATCCCCTTTCAGGTATGTTCAAATGGGGCACTTGGCTCCTTTCAGGGGCCACTGGAAATAGAAATCCATTTAAAAGACTTCTTCTCATGAACCGCTTGATGGATCTTCATCAAACTTGATATGAAGTATCATGATAAGGGCATCTCCCAAATTTGTACACCTGGGGGTAGTTTTCTTTTCAGGCTGCTTATCCTTGTAGTAATATGCATGTTTTTATGGCTAGAGATAAAAAGGGCATGGTTATGAGGTACAACATGTATGTCAACAGTCACATAAGCCTGCAATAATGTCTTAGCGGAGCTGTCCACATTTTGTCAAAAAACTACCCGGGATCATTTTTAGTTCAAATAACTCTTTTTCAGAAAATGATATTTTAATTATTTTTTTCCTGCTGTGTATTTTGCTTAGGTTAGCTAAACATATATCTAAAATAGGTTGTGCCTAACTGACGTTTGTATTTTTAATTCCATTGCCTACTTTTAGCGTCACTATGGCAAAAAGCAAATATACATTTAATGACTGCTTCTCATTAAATGCTCAAATGATCTCCATCAAACTTGGCCTGTAGCATCATTATAATATCCTTTCCAACATTATTCAATTGGGATGCTTTGCACCTTTTGAGGACTGCTAGAGCTTAAAATGGAAATGTTTTTAAATGACTTTTTCTCATCAACTGCTTGGTGGATCTTTCTCAAACTTGATTTGTAGCATCTTTATAAGATCCTTTACTAACTTTGTTCAGCTGGGGACACTTTGCCCTTTTAGATTTTTGTAGAGTTCAACGTCGCACGACACAATCATGGAAGAAGGCCACAGGTGCCCCGTACATTAAAGCAGCACAAACGGGCACCTGGGTAGAACCACCGACCTTCCGTAAACCAGCTGGATGGCTTCCTTACATAAAGAATTCAGCGCAGCCCCTTTTAACGGCTTTTAGAGTGAAAAATAAAAATACTTTTAAATAACATATTTTCACGAACTGCTTGATATGTCTTCATGAAGCCTTGTTTTGAGCATTATAAAAAAGTCCTTAACCAAATGTGTTTAGTTGGGGGCACTTGGTTATGCATTTTTGGTGCGTCACAACAAAGCATTGAAAAAAATCTTGAAGTATTTTTTTTTTAATGAACGGCTAAAAAGATTTTCACCAAACCTAGTTAGAAGCATGGCCAGAATGTTAAGATCTTCTTCAGGTGAGCGACTTAGGCCAATTTGGTCCTGTGGTTATTGTATTAATTCTGTATGTTTAAATGCTATAATGGTTTCAATATTGTGTTTATGATTTTCGAAAGACTATAACACTAAAGAGTGAAATGGCCCGGAAAAGAGATGAATCGCATCTGATATATTTTCACAATTTTAACTTTATAACTTCTACTTTGATTCTAAACATTTATGAAATATGTTCCTCCTAATTCATTTATGTGTTCATCTATCTGTCGTTTTAGGTCTTTAAAATTTAAACCATAATTACTGACATTGATTATAGCTAATATTGATTGTTTAAATGCATGATTCTCAACTCTGGAATGTCTATTATATATAGACCTTTTTCGGAGATGTTTTAGAAGTTAACATTACTTTTATCCATCGTTGTAGTTATGCTAAGAGATGTCCAATGGAAATCATAAACTACAATATTATAATATTTTTTGAAATATATAATACCTTAATATGTGGCTAGTATGTTTACTTGCCCGACCGCTTAGATCAGGGAGAACGCATATCTATGGATTGTAGGGTCATTACTTTGATCCCTTGGCGTGGCGTTTGTTCCGCGAGACAATTGATATATATAATTTCGTCTGAAATTATTAGTACTCCACCTCTGCCTCATGTGGAGAAATACGTAGTTAATAACGGAGAAATGATTAGTACTGGTGTAGAATCTATGAACAATTGTTAGGTTATCTGTTCTATAACTTACATACTTCTGAAAGGTACTAAAGCCCAAATCAAACGTTGTACGGTAGTTACCATGTTTTGTATTCTTTTTATGAACCTGTTATGACCCAAAACAGTCACACTGGAAAATATCGTATCAAAATGCCGAACTATTTCATAACATTTATAACACTTTTATAACATTTTAAAACATTTATAAATACACGTGAGCTGCTTAAACCATGTCGTCATTAAACCTCTGCTCTATTAAAAAGTATCATTTAAGTTCAGTATTTACTCATTTTACTTCTTTTGATTTTCAGTTCCGGAAAGTATTGAATATGACCCATACACGGTAACGCTTTATCGACAGGCATTACAAGAAGGAACAGAAAAGGATTATTCAATAAGAATAAATGTTGTCGGTAACTTTGCGCAAGGAAAAACATCCTTAGTTCGACGTTTAGTTGGACAAAATGTTCAAGATGTTGAAAGTACAAATGGAATCGACGTCCAACAATACATGTGTAAAAGAAATACTGATGGCAATATTTCCTACACACAGAGCGATCTTAGTGACAATACCGACATCATATCAAGATTAGCTAAACTAGCGCGGGAACATAAATGTAGTACAAAGGAGTTAGACAGTTCTTCCAGCTCAAAGGCGGAATTGCTGTCCAAAAAGACGGGTTCTGAATTGAAACCAGATATACAGATCAATAAACCAGCCAAACAGCTGCCAGCTATAACGAAACAGAAACCTAACAAGTTGCTGTTTGGCAGAAAAAAGGGAGACACTAACTTGTTATGTGAACCTCGAAAAAAGATTTCTCCTGAAATTCTTCAAACCTTAGATAGCAAACAATCGATTAAAAAAGAATCGGTTTTATCAGATGAGGAAATATGCAAACTGGAGGCAGACCTTAAATCAGTCGGACCGGAAGAGACACCATTAACATATGATTTTTGGGACTTTGGTGGACAGTATATATTTTATGCTACTCACACGCTGTTTCATAGCCGTAGAGCTATATATCTCCTTGTGTTTGATTTGTCAGTATGTTTAGATGATGTTGTAAGGGACGAAGAATTTCCAGCAGAAACAGGAGATAAAAATATGGAATATTTCATACGATTTTGGATGAATTCAATACATTCCTTTGTTGGTTCAGATGATAGCAAAGATCCTCCGGTTATACTTGTGGGAACGCACAAAGACAAATTACCCGGAGACGATGAAAACAAAGCAAGGCTTGCAGAACAGTATTTCGAAAACGTTCGGCGTCTCTTCGATGATACGCAAGTGATTTTGCATATACAGCCAGAGGACTTTTCTGTTGACAATACTGATCAGGATGATCAGGAAATCAAGAACCTGCGGCTTTTACTGTCAGGCATTGGGAAGGACAGAGCAAAGGAATATGAAATTCCTGCTAAATGGCTTGCATTAGAGAAGGCATTAAGGAATATTAGGAACAGGAAAATAGTTTCCATAGAAACAATCATGGATATTGATAAAACAAACGAAATATCACTGAAAGATGAAAAGCAAATAAAACTTTTTCTGCAATACTACCATGCTAAAGGTACACTCGTATACTTCGATGAAAAACCAATATCTGACTTTGTAGTACTGGACACACAGTACCTCATCGATGCGTTCAAATGTATCATTACTTCTGAAAGATTTTGCAGAAATCATCCTGAAATCCGTTCGCTCTGGCAAAAATTGATCAGGGATGCCACACTTCAAACAGATTTGATAGATGAAGTCTGGAAAAGTGATAAGGAAAATGATTTCATGGGTCATAAAGATGTTTTGCTGCAGTGCTTGCAGAAACATCATATCATTTCAGAGGTGATGGACTTTGATGAAACAAACCAGCGGACAAACGGCCTTGGTTGGTATGTAGTCCCAAGTTTGCTGAAGACCCATATTTCACCAGAAGACAGAAAAAAGCTTTTAGAAAATAGAAACCAAACGTCCGTTCGCTTTGTAATGATGTTCCAAGATTCTGCCGTTGTACATACCGTACACAATCGGTTATTAGCTGCATCCTTAGGGAAATGGTCTGTTGTCCGTTTACATAAGATCGAAAATGAGTCTCTACTTTTTGAGGATTTAGGAGTCTTTCGACTTGATATCAGTCACGCGGCAATCATTGAAAGCAGAAATGCAAATATAGAATTGACTGTACTAAATCTATGTCCCTCATCAACGGTTGATTCAGAAATTACAGACTATTTTCGGCGCTTTTCAGAATTAGTTGTAGGAAACGAATTTAGAAAATTACGAGGTCAGCCAGCCTTTAAGAAGCTAGCGTACACACGTGTATACAGGTGTAATCATGAAAGTCATGGTCTTGGAGGGAGTAAAGATACAAATGATTTTACAGAACTTGATAACAGAAAGTCAGTGCCTTGTCCTGATCTGTTTACCCATGAGATATTTGCCGAGAAAGCAAAATGCCAGTGGTATCTACATAGAAATGCATACTTGAAAATCAATACACAGGAGGTGACAGAAAAGCAGCTGAGTAGGGTTGCAAAGGCAGTTGGTAGAGACTGGGAGCTTCTTGGACTTGCACTAGGTCTTGCAAAGGTACAAATTGACCACATTTCGTTTGATAACCAAACCACAGTGATGAAGATCTTCTCAATGTTAATGATATGGAAGAAAATGAAAGCGTCTAATGCAAGAATGGATACTCTGATTCATGTCATGCAAGACTGCAAACATGTTGAAATCAACTGGGACGAAATAAGAAATATCAATGACGGATTATTATAGACTAAAAAGACATATGTGTGTAATAATAAAACATGGGATTCTGTTTGAATGAGCTGTTGTTTCATCAACGTTTGATGAAAAACATTTTCCTTGTTTTTTTGCGAATCAGTCTTGACGCCCACATTTGAAGATACAGAACGGATGATTGTACAAGAACTGCATTGCAAAATACGGAGGGCTGTCTCTTTTATCAGTCATTTTCTATCATTACCAAGCAACAGCGTGAGCTATATAAGATGACATCAACAGATTAACAGGAAGAAATTTGATCCATACAGTTGTCAAATGTTCTAAATATACGCATCAGACCTTGAATAAATCAAGTATATGATTATCTAAATTCAAAGATATTTTCATATATCACACGGTATACATGTATTTATATTCGTTCGTATTCAATTCTTCTGTTTTCTGTGTACAATTTTAAGTAACATAGTTATTATATAGGGCCTAACGGTTCTTTGTAGTCATTCGAGGTTTTGACAGACTACGTATAAGACATATCAATCCGGCCATACACCCTTTGTAGTTTGGCTTATCAGTTCATATTTTAATTTTACTTTTTCTTTTGCAGACTGGGGATATTTTGTTGCCTTTTTATGTTTAAAAGCGAAAAAGAGGTGTGCTTTGCTCAGAAACTCTTCACAGTGATTGTATAACGTAAAACTTTGACAGTCCTGAAAGCATGGAATAGTTCCGGACACTTTAATTAATTAGAATATCAGTAATTTCAAGTGTATTATGTTAGAAACCGTGAATGTCCCCAATCTTCAAGGGGCTATTTTTTGTGGAGCTATTCTTGTGTGATAGAATTTACTAAAATAATGATTTATCATGAACTGTTTA
The DNA here is from genome assembly GCF_021730395.1 of Mercenaria mercenaria. NCBI lineage: Eukaryota > Metazoa > Mollusca > Bivalvia > Venerida > Veneridae > Mercenaria > Mercenaria mercenaria. Next base: position 48,102 of record NW_026461183.1, on the reverse strand, counting down.
TGAAATACAGAGCGTAGTCTGTCATGTCACTTCTATATTGTGTTGAGTTTTTCTTTCTAGCAGAATCCGATAGTAAACATATCAGATTATTTACGTTAGGCAGAACTCAGTGAAAGAAAAATGATTCTGTTTATCTTTACCACTCAAATAGAAAATTTGACAATGGATGCGTAACAAAAAGAAAGAATATCTGTTTTATATTGCTGAAATTGTTTCATGCACGACTGAGGAACTCGATACGGGAAATTAAAGTGTTGAGAAAAATGGCGCAGATGTCGTTGAAGGTGTGTATGTGTGCAACTGCAAAGGAAAGGCTACAAACACACATTATAATACGACAGGTACAGTTTTAGTGATCATTTGTCGGTATTGGTTACTAAACAAGCACGGACATTGTGAAAAGCGTGATTTTCATTGCTTTTGAGAAATAGAACATGTTTCCACTGTTACGTTTTAAACGTCAAACGCTCATTCAGTCGTAACAGTTGTAAAAATATTTTTCTGACAACGTTATTACCAGATGTCCTCAGAATTCTTTGGAAAGAATAACAAGGTTTCCATTGAAAAAAAAGGGTCTTTAAAGATAATTTAAAGTCATCATGCCAATTTTGAGTACATGAGTAGGTTGATAAATGATTTCTTACATAAACCGAACTGTGTAATGCTTTGCGTTCAGTCAGTTGAATCGTGATTGTTTACTATAATGTCGGAATGTTTTGTTCATTATGAAAAATAAAAGTTAATGGTAGATTTCCCGGAAACAATGAGCACCTCAAAAACACAGCTATAAAGTCACGCATTTGCAAAGTAGGCCGACAATAAAAAGAAGTTGTAACGGAAGAATATTATAGACGGGTTGCTTCAAAAATCTAACAAATATATTTTTATTTTATGCAGAATATAAGTGGGAGGAAGGGGAAGGGGTAGAAAAAGTGAGAAGGGGAGGTTGAAAGTGGAACAAAGATGAGTTTTCAAAAGGGAATGCTACGTTCCTTAAACAGTTACCTACAACGTAAACTACAGCAGCGTAGACATATACGCACAAAAGACAAACACACACACGCATGAATAACATACATAGATAAACAAACAGACAAGCAAGATACAACACTATTGTGGGACACCGCCCAAGACACACAGACGCACAAGCACACACATGCACACACATAAGCAGGAGAAAAAAACAACAATCGGGCACCGCCTAAGGACGGCATGTAGCCAGAATTAAAGTGGGAACGATAACTTATTCTTAGTAAAAGGAGAGGATTTGCTTTCTACAGATTTTATTGCAAAAGCAAGGGTAGTGAGGAGAAAGAGTAAAGAAACGCTTTCATCAAACAAGACAACATACACAACACAAAATATAAGACAGACAGAAAACAAGCACCGCCCTGGGAGGGTCAGTAACCTATATAAGGGAAACTTGGGGTTTAAACGCGTTTAGGGCATGCCTACCTCGCACTTACCCTGTAAATAAAATCACTCCCCGCTGAGAAAGGCTCTAACATTACTGACAAAATACCAGATCATATCAAGTAAAACATAAAAGTAGGGTCAATCTAAGGTATCATTACTCCATTCTAGTCAACAGCTTGTCTGAAGTCAGAGCACTAAGAGCTTAACTTTTAAGGGCACGACTACGAAAACTGCAAGACAAAATTCCACTCCCTCCGTCCGTTTTTTGTTTGTTTTTGTTTTGTTATTTTTTTTTATTGTAACATTTAGGAGAAAAGCATCAAGGGGAGTCTTACACTTTATTAGTCGTCGCAGCATCAAATAGGAAAGCGTAGCGGTAAACTGTTGAGGGGCCAATCAACAAACATGCACTGTGCTTCCCGATTTTCGCATTGATCAACCTTTTAACACATTTTACAAATATCTGATTAAAAGGACTATGTTTAATTTTTCAAATTTTATTAACTACATCTCCGGGTGTGTAAGACCAAGTTTTAAAAGTGTTTTAAGATTAGTATTATATTTCCTTAACAGTTCGGACGATCTGTAGTAAAATTTAGTGAAAGCCTTCCGTAGTTTGTGATAACGATAACCCTGTTATAAGTCAAATATTTCCAGGCGATCTTTTCGTAATATGCCAAAAATTTCGATGATGTACGAGGTTAGTGATACATTATGTTGTGTTAATATTTTTCCCTTTAATAACTTTTATAGACATATATTGTGGCACAATATACATGCTATTTTAGGCAGTTAATTTTTTTTGACTTTCTGTGAATAGAATTACAAGAAGCAACTTCTATAAACGCTATCACGATTTCCGTGTCAAAACAAAAGATAATCAAAGTACTGAAAGTACAGAAAGGCTGGCTACCACAAAACACTGAATGAAAATTGTGCGGGAAAGATGTTTGCAAAATCTTAGATATTATGGGTTTTCCATATAAAACTAAAGCGAGCATAGAGTATTGTTGTGATGAACCATCTTGATTAACTTGAGCATCAAAGTTAAAGTTCAATCGAGAAACCTAGTTTATAGGACGTAAACATGGGTTCAAGAGAGTAAACTATAGTTTACGCCCGTTATCCTGTGTGTTCGCTCGAAAATTTATGTTAGTATTCGATAATCCTCGTTTTTCGACCAAGAATGTAATTATTGGATAATTTGATTGCCGAGAACCATTGATTACGGACGTGAACCTACGTTTACGGCCATGAACTTGGGTTTACGAGCGCGAACCATAGTTTACCAACTTGAACCTAGGTTTACGTTCGAAAAACATGGTTTCTCGAACAAAACTATGATTTTTGGTCATTATCCTATGTTCACGAGCGTGAACCTATGTTAACGGTCGTTAACCCATGTTCACGGTCGTAAACGTAAGTTCTCGATCGTTAACATATGTTCACGCTCGTAAACTATGGTTTACACTCGTGAACCCTGGTTTACTCCCGTAAACATAGGTCAACGCTCGTGAACTTAGAATAACGGCCGAAATTCAACGTTCAATTGAAAAACCTAGTTGAAACATGGGTTCATGGGCATGTTTTCGCTCGAAAATATGGGTAAGTATTAGAAAAACCTGGTTTTACATTCGAAAACCCTAGTTTATCTATTGTTAATCCTAATTTTTCGACCGTGAATCTGGGTTTACGTTATTATTGGACAATTGGCGTGCCATAACCGTTTATATATGTTTCTAAAGAAGCGATAATAAACATTGAGGGACATTATATCAGATAAAATATAAAGGTAACAAACACCGCATCTATATTTCGATATGCAATCCCAACCACACACACATACACACACGCACACACATCATGTATGAATGTATGAACACTGATCAGATGCGGCGATTTTCTTGTCAGTATGAGGGAAATTTTGGGCTCGAACCCCGCTATAAACCGGACTGTTAATGATTATTGTTTAATCACGTTCCTTCCCTAATACGATGGTTAGGAAAATTGACGTACCCGTAATAATGTACTCCTTTTTAGCTCGACTATTCGAAGAATAGGGGAGCTATCCTACTCGCCCCGGCGTCGGCGATAGCGTGAGCGTGAGCGTTAGCGTCACACAAATGTTAAAATTTGCGTACCACCCCAAATATTTTCAAAGTCCATTGAGATATTGCTTTCATATTTTGCATACCTGTTTACCATCATGACTCCAGTCTGTAAACAAGAGCAGACAACTCTATCAAGCATTTTGACTGAATTATGGCCCCTTTTCGACTTAGAATATGCTTATTGTAATGTTAAAGTTTGCGTACCACCCCAAATATTTTCAAAGTCCATTGAGATATTGCTTTCTTATTTTGCATACTTGTTTACCAGCATGACCCCAGTTTGTAAACAGGAGCATACAACTCTATCAAGCATTTTGACTGAATTATGGCCCCTTTTCGACATAGAATATGCTTATTGTAATGTTAAAGTTTGCGTACCATCCCAAATATTTTCAAAGTCCATTTAGGTATTGCTTTCATATTTTGCATACTTGTTTACCATCATGACCCCAGTCTGTAAACAGGAGCAGACAACTCTATCAAGCATTTTGGCTGAATTATGGCCCCTTTTCGACTTAGAATATGCTTATTGTAATGATAAAGTTTTACTCATAGCTTATATTATACTATCAAGCGCTGAGAATAGTCGAGCGCGCTGTCAACTGACAGCTCTTGTTTGAAGAGTATTAAATTCCTACCATGAGATTACTTAAAATAATTTTTCAGGAGGGCGTAGGTTCAAGCCCCACTAGGACCAAACATTGTTCATTATATTTCTTTTTTCAAGTAAGATAAACTGTTTTTGTTTTTTTCTTCAAGACTTATAAGACTTATTATTATTGATCTGTCGAACATGTTTTATTTGATTAGCCATTTCTTGCTGTTTAAAATGAATTTAACCTGAAGGATGAATGTTTAGACATCTTTGAAAATACTTAGTTACATTTGTAAAAGTTCTTGATTTTGAATTTATTCTTTAGTTTACAAAGTTTGGAAGAAATGTAGGTAGGTAGGTTTTACTTCTGCCCTATGGTTCTTTATGTATGTAGAGAGCAAGGCCATCATTTTTAACAGTTGGAGCTTAATTTCTGTCCGATTAAATCCTTTTACTCGAGGCTCCCCAGAAAAACTGTTATCGCAATTTTATTTTGTGTTTTGTAGTTGTTACGCAATACTTTGAGGTTTCATTTAGAAAAAAATATTTGGTAAAATGAATTCTCCGCGATCGTTTTGCGCAATGGCTATCACTATTGAAATTTGTCTCTGTTTCAGCTGGAGGAAAAAAAGACATAATTTATACAAAATTAACAAAAAAAAAAAACAAAAAACAAAAAAAAACAACGACACGGTAAAAGTCGTTTAAAGATGAATCACAGTGCGAAAATATGTTAACTTCAGGACAGTATCAAGTTAATGCAATTGTCAAACATTACAAATACGGGTCCACTATCTTAATATAACCTGAAAACAGTTGAAAACGTGTGTTTAAACATACCTCGCTTACATCTACGCCCCCACCCTTTAAGCAAATTGGTGACAGAGCACTTTTTACATTATATCTTTCAGTATTCGTCAGAACATCTAAAACAAATTAAATATAAAAATAGCCTAAAAAGGTATAATACAGTCATTTGTTTCTTCTCACGTTACTGTGGCAATTCCACGCAGCGATTACGTCCCATAGTACCTATAGCGAATGGTCTGAAAGAATAGATACTTAAAACTTAAGCCCTAAATAAAAAACCTGACATAACTCATATCACTTTAAGTTCATTTTAATTGATATTTCATTTTTCTTATTTTCCATGTTATGTCAGGTCGTCGAATAATGCGCAGTATTACTCATATCGACGATTGTTTCTCGGAACGAGCGTTTGTTTAATTAGCTGCTTGTAGACCGGGGTCATAATCTATAACGAAGCGGTCAACAGTGTTGAGTAACGAAAAAGTTCCATTCATACGGACATTTCATTCATAGAGGCGAATTGATTTGCCATCATTATGTAATATTTTCTAATGTTATCTTTCAAGTATCTACCGTTAGAAAAATAAAACATTATTATAACATGTTTGAGCAAATAATAAAGATGGTTTAATTATAATTTATTCAAGCCAGACAGAGTTACCTTGATGCATTGAAAACTTTTAACAGAAACAAATCAAATATAGATAAAAATCTGAAAGTCTAAAAGAACTAAAAGTGTACATAAAAACTTGTTCAGAAATAGAGGCGGCGTGTCAAATTAAAGCAAGTTCAGGAGATTGAAAAGTTGCGCTTTTCAAAGTCAGCTTTCCAAAAGCAATAATAAAGTAAAACATGACATCTCAGTTGAATCTTTCTTTAAGTATTTTTCTAAATTGGGAAATGATATTTTTCAGAGTACCAATTTTAAATCTGATGATTTTTCGGGTAATAATAATTCCGATAATTTCGACAATGCAGACGTTTTTTTTTAAATAAAGCTATTACTGTTGAAGAAATTTGAGGAGCAGTTAAAACTTTAAAACCCAATAAAGTACCAGGGGATATTTTATTTTATTGAATGTATCGATATTTTATCTTCGCACATTTGTTTGTTTTGGGTTTAAAGACCTACTCCAGTCCTACCTTTTAACCTTCAATTGTCACCGAAAAAGCATGAAAATCCTGACTATGAACAGTGACGCCTGTCAAAATAGAGTCTATTTTATAAAACATTCTATATAAAATACCTTTTTCTGAACAAGATTTTATGTACACTTTTAGACAAACACAATTGTTCTTTATCTATATTTGATTTGTTTCTGTTAAAAGTTTTCAATGCATCAAGGTAACTCTGTCTGGCTTGAATAAACCATAATTAAACCATCTTTATTATTATCAATAATGCAATTATTTGTAAATTCAGGCTTCTTAAACGTATTTACAGTTTACAAAATAACGGCCTCCTCTACAATATTGTTAAATCCCAACAACAGCGAGTCTACAGAGGCGCAATCACTAAAATCAACATGACATGTTAAATCGTTTAATTCTGGTAATTTTGTAAAGAGTTTCGATCTAAAGACAACCTTCATTTCAGGTGACGATATACGCGAGATATAACTGTCATTATGTTTTCGACATTGATCATTGAATACCTCGTCACATCTTAACTTGAACGAAAGAGGACAATGGTCATTCCATTCATTAATTCATGAACCGAGAAGTCTCTGATTTGGGAAAAGTTACGTTCCCTTATTAAAAGATAGTCAATAACCGTAATAGTTCCAATTCCAGAATTCCAGACACCCTATGAGATAAAAACTACCCTTATCTTTGAATTCATAAATATCATTTTGTATTAGGTCAAAAAGGTCAACATTCCAAGCAGTATAAGCTTGCAAATCCTCGCATCAAAGATAAACACCACAAATATAAGCATCTTCCTTAAGTTTAAAAACTGATTTCTACAAATTCAACCATGTTATTGTATCCTGATGATTACGAATGATCTCAATTCTGTCTTTTAAAGATTCTCTATAATATCAAGCGACACCACTACTGCATCTTTTGGCATTTCTGTGTTTAAATGTTTTATAGAAAAGATAATAGGTAAGGGTAAATTTCTCGGAAGCACAGAGCACGACAGAAGTTATATGAAATATACCCTGAACTCACCCTTCTCGCGCTCCTATCTCGTTTCCCTCTGTGCCTTCCCATCGATATATAGGGTATCGTAAGATATTCACGCCCTTTGGCCCTTGCTTCTGGCCTCCTTCATCTTTGGTACAAGTGATTTGCACTTAGCCACGACCTCCTTAGGAAACTGTTAATATAGGAAGTAAATGGTGCCCTTCAAAGCAATACCCGATTTTTCATCATCTCTCTCTCTCTCTCTCCTTAAACATACTGAATTTGGCAACTATACTTCCTGGTCTGTAAAGCCTCCGTTATCCCATTCTATGTACTCTTTCGAATTAGATTTCAGATACAAGGTCTAGTTTCATTTTATTCACTAGAAAATCCCGAACTACATTCTCACTATCCTCGCTATCCCCGGACGGGGCCTCTTCAATGTTACAGAAAAGCAAGTTGTTTCTGATTGACTGAAACTGCACATATACATACAATATCATTATAAAGCATCTGGATGGTTTGCTTTAGGTACAAAAGTTCAAACATACAATTCATACTCATACCTGAAAATAGGTGATGAATGCGAATGTCTGGGGAAGACGTCTGAACTGTTCGACTGCTGCCTGGAGAGTGACTGTTTACAATAATCAGCTGTTCGGGAAGTGACGTCACGCTTGTGTAGGGTACGGACACAATACTCTCCCCAATTTTATTTGCTCCTCTCCATATCAAAAGGCCTTGTCAAACAGCTGTTTAATAAATGTTTTGTACCAACATATGTCTTCTCGATGGAACTCTGTTTGCATAGGTAATATACATGTATGACCGAATTGCTCTAGGCAGATTGGAATCTTAATATTTTTAGTCATTGTTCCAAGTACAAATGTATGATAGAATCTTAGCTAATTGTAGCCATTGTTCCAATTCTGTTGGAATCTTGAAGCAAATTTTAGCCATTGTTCCAAATCTGTTGGAATCTTAAAGCTATTTGTAACTATTCACAATTGAAGAACATGTAATGCATGACAATAAGTTAGCGGTTTACGAAAGCCATCCTCAAGTATTTCATTACTTTGAAAGAAGTTTTGAAATCGAACCACTATTCAAAAAGAGATGACAGTTTGAAATTTAAGAGAATGGCTGATCTCGGAGGCCACCATTGTAGTTGGATTATGACTTCATATATACATAGCCAAACTCTGCATATTTAGCAAATAACCATTTAAACAGATGAATTATATATGATTCTCGAGAGTAAGATTAAAACATGGTGATTTTATTCATTATAGCTGGCAAAAGTAGAGAAATTAATTTGCAGAAATAAGTAAATACAGTTCACAAATATGCATCTAGAAATCAAATAAATCTGTCATTTGTTTTTGCTGCCATAGCAACTAAATGGCCATCATTTTGATCAAATATTTAAGTGCTCATAACTAATTTTTGAGATTTAAGAAATCCTTGCAGACAACATTAACATAAACATAGCATAGCCCTTCCCTTTAAGCTTAATTTTATTTTGTCAGTTTTGTATGACAGAGGAATATAGCTAACAATTAAAAGTTCTCATATGTCTACCCTTGTATGTATTCTGGTGAGTGGTGAATACAGTAGTTTTGCAAGATGGCTAAGTTACATATTTCCTATGAAATTCTTCATCAGACTTAATATTTTTACTATAACAAGTTTAATGGATTAAGAGTTAGTTCACTTTTTTTCAAGGGAAGCCAATATCTACTTTAAGGATTATAATAAAGTGTATGAAGTATGATTTTATATGAAACAACTAAAGTTGTAAAGTATAATATTAGTTTATTTAACATTGTTCTATACAATACGGATATATATCTGGACGAGTACCCAGCTGAGAAAACCAAATTGGACGAGCCGCTAGAGTCGAAATATATCTCGTATTGTACAGTACAATGTTAAATAACCTTTTTATTTTATATCTATTTTATCTTAGTTTAAATTAAAAATGTTTCACTGAATATTGTATTCCTGCTTTTTTTGTATTTTCCCAGCTTGGTATGAGTGCAAATATATATTATACAGAACAATGTTAGGCCCTAAATAACCTTTTTATTCTATATTTATTTCACTTCATACGTTATATACGTTATTCATTTAATGTTGCTTTTCTGCGTATCAATATTAAATAATTTAAATAAATCATATGGTGCAACATCCCTACAACAGCCATTTGACTATTTAGGTGGTTATAATACTTGCTGAGATATTATCATAATTATGCCCACAAACATTGTCAGCAAGTTTGATGAAGATCCGATGAAAACTGAATTAGAGAGCGGGCATGTTTTGGGTGCCGACCGCCCGCCCGCTGCAACGAATGTCATATAATACGCCGAAATATTATGCCCACAAATATTGCCAGCAAATTTTGTGAAGATCGGATGAGAACTGTTGGATTTAGAGAGCGGACAAGGCTAAATCTGCAGTTTTCCTGTACGGGGTGTCTAGAGGTCCGGTTACCAGACCCCTAGCCACTGCCATTCAAAATTTTCTCAACCTGTAACAAAATAATAGATTTTTCCAATCAATAAGATTTTCTTCCAATCATATCTGTATAGATCTAGATCTGTAAAATTTCTATTTTGGAATATCCTGATTTCAAGATGATAATCAAACTCTGTACATAGAGCGCCTACTTCATCCGATTTACATTCAGAACATTTTCACGCGTTTCGGGCTTTATCGTATGTTTAACATGGGACTGTTGAACCGTCCAAATACAGAAAATACAGGATTTTTTGTACGCACGTGCGTCCAAATACAGAAAATACGGATTTTTGTACGCACGTGCGTCCAAATACCGTAATATATTGTACGGTCACGTGTTGCAAATGAACGTTCGTGAATCGATAGATAAAATAGATATAGAATAACAACAGATAACTTTAAACATATGAAACGATAAAATGATGTACATGTATATGTGAAAAAGACTCTTTACAAAATGATACAAGTGTCAATAAATAAACAAGAGCTCGTCGAACACGAAATGCCCCCCTTGATGCATTCAGTAATTGCACAAGGAACAGAAATTATATGCTCACTGTAAACAAAAGTTCTTCCATTCTGGTTTAATCTGATCTTGACCTTTAACCTATTAACCTAACAAGAGATTACAGAGTGATCTTTGCGCCATCCACTGACCCATTTAGGTCACTAGGTCAAAATAAAGGTCAAATTTTATTTTGGAACAAAAAACTATGCATGTGGTCCAAATTTGAAGCCTGTACCTTCAAAAATGTGGAAGTAGGTCACTAGGTCAATAACAAGGTCAAAGTTTTTTTCGGTACACAAACCTATGCATGTGGTCCAAATTTGAAGGCTGTAGCTACAGAAATGTGAAAGTAGGTCACTAGGTCAAGATCAAGGTCAACTCATGTCATGGTTCAAAATCTTGGTAGAGGACCACTAGATTTTGCTACATACCAAATATCAAAGCCCTAGGCCCTATGGTATTGGACAAGAAGATCGGAAACCGTTTTAACTGTTCTTGGCCAATGTGACCTTGACCTTTGACCTAATGATCTCAAAATCAATAGGGGTCATCTGCTGGTCATGGCCAACCTAACTATCAATTTTCCTGACACTAGGCCCAAGCGTTCGAGAGTTATTGCCTGGAAATCATTTTACTGTTCCTGGTCACTGTGACCTTGACCTTTGACATACTGACCTCAAAATCAATAGGGGTCATTTGCTGGTCATGACCAACCTCCCTATCAACTTTCGTGACCCTAGGCCTAAGCCTTCTTGAGTTATCATCCGGAAACCGTTTTACTGTTCAGGGTCACTGTGACCTTGACCTTTAATACACTGACCTCAAAATCAATAGGGGTCATCTGCTGGTCATGACCAACCTCCCTATCAACTTTCATGATCCTAGGCCTAAATGTTCTTGAGTTATCATCCGGAAACCGTTTTACTATTCAGGGTCACTGTGACCTTGACCTTTGATATACAGACCTCAAAATCAATAGGGGTCATCTGCTGGTGATGACCAACCTCCTTATCAACTTTCATGATCCTAGGCCCAAGCGTTCTTGAGTTATCATCCGGAAACGGATTGGTCTACCTTCCGACCGACCGACCGACAGACCGACCGACAGACCGACCGACCGACATCTGCAAAACAATATACCCCTCCTTCTTCGAAGGGGGGGGCATAATAATGTATGATCTTAATATATCCCTTGAATATAAAGCATACAGTGCGTCTGGAGTTATTTTATACATGTTTATCTTAGCTTTGGGGTTAACGAATAAATGAATGAATGAATGTTTTATGTATATTTACACCAAATATGTACAACCTATTATTTTCAGTCTTGACAGATGGCCAAAGAATTTAGCAGACTTAATTAAAAGGTCCTACTTGCACGCTTCAGTTCATAAGGGGTTCACTATATAAAGCTTACTTAATGTTACTGCTCCATTCCCCACTAAAATATTTTATTAAGGAAAAGAAGCTAGGGTAGGGGTATTAATCATATATTCCACTGTCATTTCCATAATGAATGGAATACGAACAGCAGCATAACAGCTGGATTTTGTGTGGTTTAGATTGCATTACCAGTAGTACTTTTGTTCCCTAAAAATATTAACTGATGTAAGAACTGTACTTGGTTGTCAGTTGCTTGTAACATTGGGAGTTTACAAGTTAAATATATATAATATCAAATATTTAAATCATACAGTAAGCAGCCAATAATAAAGAAAACTAAAACTTGTGATTGCAAATAAATCATTCTGCATAAAGAAAAGACAATAAAGACATTTTATTTTCAGACTTTCCCGTGACTGGAGATGTCCAGTTTTCCATTCATATGGAACTGCAAAAAAGACCTCCCAGAAATTTGGACAAGTCACTATGAAATATCATCATTTTAACATGAAAACTCGATAATTCTGGTCATGCTAATTTCTTGATAGTGGAATCTATTGGATCTTATTCTGGATTTATTCCAAAATGATTTGATTTGTCCTGACACTTGTTATTTTGAGATCTTCTTCCATATCAGATGGAGCCTATTGGATGTCATGCAGGATTTATTCCAAAATGAGCTTGTATTTTTGTGATCCTCTTCGATACCAGATGGAATCTGCTGGATCACAATCAGGACTTATTCCAAAATGATTGGAGATGTCCTGGATCCAGATAGAATGACTCTGCTTCATCTCATTCAGGATAATGGAATTACCCTGAATGGCATGTCAAAAAACAGTTCCAAGTTGATAAGAAATATATTCCCAGTTGCCTCTGGGCTTGTTCCTAAAGTGTATGGAAGCTGTTTCTGTGCATGTACATTGGAATCTTTTCCTAAAAGTTAGGGAAACTGTTCCAAAGTTACCTGATCATATAAATGTCCATTTTGTTGCCAAGTCAAGCAGTCATTTAGGAACTTACTGCAACTGAAGCTTCTAGAATCAATCAATCAATCCTAAGGGTTACTTATATCCAACATAACAATGTTGAATGGCGTGAATCCCAACAGAAATGTTTTTCCCTCTGAAAAATGGACAAAACAACAAGGCTTCAGACCATAAATGCACATTGCCACGCGAACACTCGAGTTTAAAGAATGCAACTATTTAGTTTTCCAAAATGTGTATGGAAAATTTGTATACTATATTCCCACTTTCGATGGAATTCAGGTATAGACTGAAAAAGTTTCCATGAAGCAATGGAAAGCTAATTTCAGAGGAATGGATACTGGAAGAAATTTATGTAAATTATTTTGAATACAATGGATAAAGACCAAGGTATTAAAAACTGACAGATGATAACTTGATTTGAGGTAAAGGTGTATCTTTTCATTATATATTTGTTATGCCCTCCTTCAAAGAAGGAGGGGTATATTGATTTGCAGATATCCGTCGGTCCGTCGATATGTCGGTTGGGCCGTAGACCAATCGGTTTCCGGATAATAACTCAATAATGCTTAAGCCTAGGATCATGAAAGTTAATAGGGAGGTTGATCATGACCAGTGGATGACCCAAACTGATTTTAAGGTCAGTAGGTCAAAGGTCAAGGTCATAGTGACCCCGAACAGTTAAACGGTTTCCAGATGCTTATTGAAGAACACTAATCATGACCAGCAAATGACCCCTATTGACGTCGAGGTCAGAAGATCAAAGGTCAAGGTCACAGTGACTCGAATTATTTAAACAGTTTCCGGATGATAAACAAAGTATGATGAAAGTTGATAGGATGGTTGATCATGACCAGCAGATGACACCTATTTATTTTAAGGTCAGTAGGTCAAAGGTCAAGGTCACAGTGACCCGGAACAGCTAAACGGTTTCCGGATGATAACACAAGAAAACTTGAGCCTAGGGTCAAGAAAGATGACAGGGAGGTTGGACATGACCAGCAACCTATTCACTTTGCGGTCAGTACGTCAAAGTTCAATGTCACAGTGACTAAGAACAGTTTAACCGTTTCCGGAAGATAACTGAATAAACCCTTAGGTCTAGGATCAAGAAAACTGATAGGGAGGTTGGTCATGATTTTACTGATTTTGAGATCAGTAGGTCAAAGACCAAGGTCACAGTGACCTGGATTTGTTTAATGGTTTTCGGACGATAACTTGAGAACTCTTGGGCCTAGGATCACAACACTTTAAAGGGAGGTTGATCATGACCTGCAGATGTCCCCTGTTGATTTTGCGATCAGTAGGTCAAAGGTCAAGGTCAGAGTGATCTGGAATAGTGCAACAATTTTCGGACGGTAACTTGAGAACTCTTCGGTGTAGGATCACGAAACATGACCCCTTATGATTTTTAACTCAGTAGGTCAAAGGTCAAGGTCACAGTAACCCAGATCAGTTAAATCGTTTCCGGACGACAACCTGAAAACTCTTGGGCCTAGGATCATAAAACTTGATAGGGAGGTTGATCATGACCAGAAGATGACTCCTTTTGATTTTGAGGTCAAGGTTACAGTGATCCGGAACTGTTAAACAGTTCCGGACGATAACTTGAGAACACTTGGGCGTAGGATCACGAACTTAATAGCGAGGTTGATCATGACCAGCAGATGACCCCTACTGATTTTGAGGTCAGTAGGTTAAAGATCAAGGTCACATTGACACAGAACAGTAGAACGTTTTCGCCAAATAACTAGAGAATGCTCTGGTCTAAGATCACATTTGATACTGAGGTGACTCCTTACTGGTTAATGACCCGTAATTATTGATCTGAGGTCAGTACGTCAAACGTCCAGTACACAGTGACCAAATAATTTCTGTTTTATGTGCAGTTACTGAATGCATCAAGGGGGGAGGTGTGTGTTGGGGGGAGGGGGGCATTTCGCGTTCTACGAGCTCTTGTTTATATGGGTTTCACAAAGGGTGTTGTTATGCGATATATATTTATTACTCCCCTTCCCATTATAAAGATGAACCCTATTTTAGGAAAAAACCTAAAACAAAATTTGTTGAATATATTTTGACACTAACATAGAATGTAAGTAAAGGTATAGGAAGTCTAGAAACATTTAAGAAATCATACAAGAAATCCAAGTTGAATGAATTTCTTTTCAAAATGTATAGCTTGTCAACTAAGTATCTATAAAATGTATACATAAGAAAATGCTAACTAGAAATATCATTTACTAAAATGAAATAACAAAATATCCCAAATTAAATTGGCAGATGCATTCAAACTATAAAAATTTAGTCTATCATACCCAATTTTGAAATCAATGTTAAAATAGTCTCTCCAATACACAAAAAAATTAATTATGTAGAATAATATCAATGTTTTGTTTAAAGAAAATCTCCTTTCATCAATTTTCATATAAAAGTCCTTAACCATAATAAATAACTAAAACAAATCTTGGCATGTTCAATAATGCCTAAGTGAAACTAATTTAAACAAAAAGCCATTATATCCCACTGCATCTAACACGTGTTACAGATTGGCCAGACATAAATTGACCGTTAAATTTAATACTGTAAATAGAATGTACTAAGAATTCATTCCAGTATTCAGTTTTTTAATGAACCAGAGAAGCAATCCATATAATTATTATGAATTTCGTGCATAGTATAAACTGAAAAGCCTTCCAAGTAGTAAGGATTTATATGCTTTAAGTATAACCTCCATCCCAAAGAAAATGTCATTAGTATGTCACTAAAAAACGGATTTATTGCCACTGTCTATTTCAGATAAACTACACATGGTAAATTGTGCCTAGTACGTACCACATGGTCATTTGAAACGAACAGTACTACCACTGCACCTAAAACATTGTGACAAAACATTTGTCTCTTTCAAAATGCTACCAACAACGATTGTTCTCTCGGGTGTTTGTGTATACCGACCTGATTTTTGCTCATCGTTCATAGATTCGTCACTATTTTTTCTCTTATTGTCCTTTTCGTTTCCACCCATTTAGCTTATAAATTCAAAAAAAAAACAAAAAAAAAAAAAAAACAACAAAAACTAGCACACCTTAAAGTCACAATAAATAAACATTTCTAATACGTTTCTCGGGTAACTGTTTCGCGGTTGCACGTCAGAGCCCTGTTACCGCCTAGACAGTTACCTTCGAGCCAAATATTTCCATTCGCACTTCCAAGCTGTGAAGGATTCTCTTATTGTTATATATCATACTATAAATAGTAACAAAAAGCCGTTGAAAATGGTAATTACGACCGTCTTTGACGGTCCTATAATGGCCCATAGTGCCTCACGCGCCATGATCCAGGGTTTCGGAGCTCGTAGCTACCAGAAAATTTTGTCGGGCTACTAATTTTTTTCAGAGCGTGCTCGCCGGGCTAACTTGAAACTATGTCGAGTAGCGCGGAAATCAATTGTCTATTCTTCAAACATAACATTTGGGTTTAAAACAGATTACAGTACTGCAGATGCTACTTTTATATTAAATTAAAGAGAGAAGCATATATATGATAGTGTAGTACAACAAATACACATTGTGCTATAAAGTTATGTATCTTGTATACATATCACTGGTGCACGTTGAAAAGCCACAATTTAATTTTATGAATAGTTATTTAATTTAGAAGTGCACATGCTGTGTTTTCAGATAGAAATAGATAAAACATACATAAACTTGTACAAATATACATATTCAACAACAATATTTGTAGTAGTAATAAAAAGTACATCAAATTTTCTGAAACAAACACTTTCTATATAACTGATAAATTTATTTGTTTATCTTTTTTTACCGTAAGAATATATTTCAGCCAGATAAGTTTCAACATCAGTGCATATATATCTGTTCGTGTACGTATTTTACCGTTTATGTGTTGCAGGCATCACATATGTCAACTAAATTCTACTATAACAGTAAATAACGCATACTCCGTGTTCCAATATTCCTGACTCCAGTGTTTACGTAGTTTATATGCCGCAAAGTTCTGGTGTGTATACTGCAGTGTCATCATAGGTGACGTATACTATTTTTAGAAACTGCATAGACTAGGGTACCCTACATAATTTCTTTTCTTTTACATCATTTAAAACAACATTTTCACAGCAGTTTAATTAAGATTTACTGAATATCGGAAAATTCCGTTTTGCAACGCTTTCCAATCGTGGGGAGGTGGTTATAACAGCATACGACCAGCCGGATGACGTATCGAGCTAAAATGTAGAGCTGTAAAATGCGAAGAACTTGCGTGGCTAGAATCGAAATAATAAATATGTTTCAATAGATTTATCAATTAATAAAATATGGGCAGTTGTTCGGAAGCGAATATTAAATCACCCATACTACACACTCGTTATTTAATTATTACGCATCCGAACTCCTGTCCATATTTTATTAACTTAGAATCCATTCTATGCATCGTTCGGATGCGAATATTAAATCACTCATGTTACACGCTCGTTATTACGCATCCGAACTCTTGTCCATATTTTATTAACTGATAAAATATATGGACATATTTGTTATTTTTTAAGTAACGGATGTGTTTTTGTGAAGATGTAAATATGCCACTTAGGTTGAAAAATATCAGTTTCTGATATTTTTATAAGATAGTTTACCATAGAAAATAGATTGTTTTGTTTCAGTTTTTCCTTGACAAAAAGGAGATGGTTCCGTTTGGTAGCACAAAATATATGATAGAGACGTTTTCTATATTCACAATATTTCATTCTATTTTGTATGAAACAATTGTTTGAAGTATCTCAATACAGATATCGTTTTATAAAGGAAGTTGAATATGTTCTTAATGCTGGCAGTTTCAAACATTTTCTGAGTTTCCGTGTTGGCTATGGAAGCGGGGAATAGTTATTTTTCTTATTTCATTATCACGGTGGCGATACCCTGGGTATGCAGGGGTGCAAAATGGCGGCGGAATATCTCGATTCAGGTAACATTTTTCATTATTACTGTCTTGATACTTAATCAATTTTAACGAAATAAAGACGAGTGCCCGCTCATAAGAATACTACACCCTCGGCTATAAAGCTTGGGCTTCTGAGTTTCGTAGCTTTTGTGAAAAGTGCAACGGCGCATTCTGACGGGAAAAAATGCAACTGCTATGTAGTGGGGCATTTTTATGAAAATGACTAAACCAACTATCCCCGTGTGTTTCGAAAAACGGCTTGTAGGGCGGAACCGGGCTTGACATGTTCCAAAGCTGTTGTAGAACTTCAACAAGTAAAATCGCTAGTTTTCGGCGATTCCGGGCAATTGAAAGGAAATGCTATGTGGGGGAGGTGTTTTCATTATGTTATGTGGGGGTGCTTTTTACATGTGGGGGTGATTTAACTGGCTGCTAGAGACACGCAATAACACGGACAAATAAAGCCAGCGAAAATACTTTTAATTGTTAAAGGCATATTATATGTCAATATATATTGTGATGATGTCCGTCCGTTCGTCCTTGCATGTTCCTTCTCATACATCGTTGTCACTAGAAACTTGATCACGATACTGCTATGGCCTTTGGAGAGTGCATTTCCATACGACACTTAGATATAAAGCTGTAGGTGTCGTATGGGGCCTAGATCTATTAAATTAAATTTGGTCATAACTTGTTCTAAATTAGTACTTGATCGATTTGGCTAATAAACAAATAACAACCTTGTTGACAAGACGTTCAATTATATTATTTTATGTTTGACCTTTAGGCATACAGACACTAAACAGAAAAATGGCGCGTAATAATGGCGGATACAAATAGTCCTCAGTTTTTTTTTTGTTTTTTTGTTTTTGCTCTGTAGAGCTATTTTCCTTATTTTCTTTGCAATTTTTTTTGCTAAAATCACATGACAGATCTATGCTTGACATGTAGGTAGCATTTTCATAATGAAATAACAACATGACAAAATTTTTCATGGAAACGTAGATCATACACAATTAGTATAATTTGGGGTCTCATTTTTTAGCTGATTTTGCAGTTTGTGTGTTTGACTGAAATTATTTTTCTTGCATCAAACATGACCCCCACTTTTCTTTCTTTTGATTTTTAGTTAGCACTGATAATATTCTTCAAGAAAATGTAAGTTACAGACATTTAAAATGGGTCCTGATGTGTGCTGCGGTCATTGGAAATAGGTCAATTTTATATAGGATAAAGAACAACAACTATTTAGTGTGTTATAACCTTTACCTTTATTTGACTTTTCATCTTTACTTTTAGAAGTCGGAACATAGTCATTTTGATGTCCATCTGATATTTGACATCTACTGTTTAAACGCTAAAAGCAGTTAGTTTGCTGTAATATTTTTTATTACTTCACACATTTGACTCATATTCATAAATACCAATTCTTGTGACAAGATGTTCACTTTGACGTATTTAAGTATGACAATGTCCTTCATTTTACTTTGATCTTTGCGTTTAAAAATCAGAAATAATTAAATTCCCCATAGCCTTTGTCAACTTGGCTGTAATGTAAACTGAACAATCCATGCGACAAAAAAGCGGCGTATGGTAACATTCATAAAAACTCTTTTAAAGAAATTGGAAAAAAAAAATTATTAAAGGTGGCATTAGAAGTTGTATTGTACTGAAATGTAGTCATGACAGTTGAAACTTAAAATATTCTGTGGTTCTAAGTTGTAAAGCAGTTATCATTAATTAGCATTAATTTGATAAATAGGAAAATTGCCAAGTGTCTTACCGTGAAAAAGTTATCATGAAGGTCATGGTAACACGTCTATATATCAATGTAAAGGTAGTATGACAAAGAGTAAAGTATGTGAGTTTCAAAGGCATCAGTTAGGAAATTAAATATTTCTATGATATGTTTACGTTTTGTGTGTGTGTGAGAGAGGCCAACAAAGATATTGCCCCCGATTTAACGGATACGGGGATAAAAACACAGGGAATATTATCAAAATACAAGTACGAATCTGAGAAGACGGAGTTGATAATATGTTCCAGAGATATGTAGCCAAATGTGTCCGTAGAAGGCATTCATATGTTTACTTCACACCCACCTTCAAAATGAACAATTCTTGAAAAGATTTTTTCCACTGGGATAATTTCTATCCATATTATATATATACTTCATATATCAAATGATCATATCACTGCGTGCCTCTAGCAGCCTAGCAGCCAGTTAAGGTGATGTCACTTTTTGAATTTCCGGTTTAATAACAAAAAACCAAAGAATATTCAGTTCTTTCCAAAAACTGTTATATTATGATTCAACCAAATAGTTTCCATTGTCTACCAGAAAGGAACAATTCTTATATCTTAATATTGAGATTTGATACCTTTATAACAGACAGTAAACTAAAACAATAGACATTCATATGTGACGTCGGTGAGCTAAACAAAGCAATTTCAAGCACAAATATTAATGTGGAATGTAAAGTAAGTTACACACTACAATATCCGTCCAAGATACTATCAAAAACAATGCATTTGCAGAATAGAGAGATAAAAGTAATTTTAACAGCTCGTGAAATTTAATGACAAATTTTGACAGGTATATGATGACTCATGACCTAATTAATTTTTTTCTGTTATTTCTAACTTCCAGTTTGATTTTCATAAAATGGGTATTCTTTATTGTAGCTTACAACTCATAAAAAATATATTGTTACGTCACTGTCGTTTTGTTTATCCGTCTCTCGTACGAATTCCTATTGTTTCAGTCATTTGTCAGTAATTAGAGCAACTCACAGTGTTGCAATCATACAAAACACATCCCTTGTTTTCACATAGATATTGAGGATTTATCTAATGAGCACATGTATTGGAAACACAATTTCAATACCGACTGTGTATTGTAATAATGCTAAACTATCTCAGCCGTGACATCTCCTTAAGTCACCCCCACATGTCAAAAGCACCCCCACATAACATAATGAAAACACCTCCCCCACATAGCATTTCCTTTCAATCGCCCGGAAATGCCGAAAACTGGCGATTTCACTTGCTGAATTTCTACAACAGCTTTGGAACATGTAAAGCCCGGTTCCGCCCTACAAGCCGTTTTTCGAAACACACGGGGATAGTTGGTTTAGTCATTTTGATAAAAATGCCCCCCTACATAGCAATTGCATTTTTCCCGTCAGAATGCGCCGTTGCACTTTTCACAAAAACTACGAAACTCAGAAGCCCAAGCTTTATAGCCGAGGGTGTAGTATTCTTATGAGCGGGCACTCGTCTTTATTTCGTTAAAATTGATTAAGTATTAAGACAGTAACAATGAAAAATATTACCTGAATCGAGAGATTCCGCCGCCATTTTGCACCCCTGCATACCCAGGGTATCGCCACCGTGATTATTGTAGTCATATATATATATATGATGTATATCTGTACATCTGTACCAAAAGTATTAAATGTTATATAATAAATATTACTTATTTGAAACAAATTAAAATAAAGATTCCATTATTTGTCATGCAGGTAGATCCTGTTACTGCCTGACAACATGCTTAATATATGAATAGTAACTGTCTGAATGCCAGTTGAAAAACAAAACTATTGTAACTGACTCGCTGACATGTCTTAAGAAACTGCATGAGTGTTTATAAATGAAACTGAATTAAACATCATTTTAAATATAAAGTATTCAACCACATAAAAGACACGAGACCACAGTATACAAAAAAGAGTATCAACAAGTTGTCGGAGGATAACAACAATGCTCGAGTATTCGACAGCTTTGTTAACTGAATGAATATGGAAGTCGAAATAGAGGCATAATTTGTAAATGTAAAACAACAGAGTTATCAAAATTGTGAATAACACGTTAGATCATCACAGTGAACAAGTTTGTGAAGTTTCAATACATTCCCATTATTGAGTACTGAGATGCAAGCTTATTGTAAATTGACATAGGGGCATAATTTTGTAACAGGAGGGCCATGATGGCCCTATGTCGCTAACCTGAAATACACCGCTTTCTTCAACAGCTTTGGAAGATTATTTGTGCAAGGAAAAATATTTTAAAAGCTTCCATTACATAAATATAGGGAAAAGTGACCATGCCCTCAGGCAGTCCTGTTCTTTGACGAATCAGAATAATTTGAACAATCTTGGAAGAGTTTTTCATAAGGACCATCTGTATGAAATTATTTCAAAATCGGACCAGCTGTTTAGGAGGAGATGTCGTTTAATGATTTTTCTATTTTAGCACTACCAACCACTATGTGCAACCATCTGAAAAACTTTGGAAAAAGACTACCCAAGGAACATCCAGGCCAAGTTTTATCAACTTCCACCAAATGGTGTCTAGAGGAGATGATGTTTAAAGGAAAGTGTGGACGTACGAACGCCGGACGTTGAGCGATTACAACAACTCACCCCGATCACTTCGTGCTCAGGTGATCTTAAAAGCAAAATAGAGTTATTGAACCTTTGCAGTATTAGTCAGTTTACAAGTGGTTACTGAGATTCGAGCATACAAACAAAAGCTTAATCAAATCGGACATCGGCGGCGACGTGGACGCCGACGCAAGTGCGAGTCCAATACCTCTACCTTTTCGTAAAATATCGAACGTGTTAATGAAACTTGACAGTGTATTTTAACCAAACAAGTTTTGCTATGCATATTCATGTCACATGTAAAAAGGCGAAGACGGGAACATACTAGTATATAGGACTAATAAGACTTTCTTAAACATAACATGAAATGACGATGATCATATAAATTAATGATTATGGGAAGCGTAAACTTGGAATTCACTTCAGCCAATACTGATAGCTTTGAGAGACTTCGTAAGCTTATATCATGTCTTTACTTTCCTTGGGCAACCCCTTTTGTCAGTATTGCCCCTCCTTCATGGAGAAATAGTGCCGGCCATACAACAAAAGCCAATTTCTTTCCAGCTTTTGTATATGATTTGTACTTTGACGTATCAAACTCACTCCCAGGTTTGACCTCTTTTTCCATGTACACTGGTGGGTTCTGTATATTCATTAACCAGCAGATTTTGATGCAGCGAACAGAGTAGCTATCAAGTGATGACGTCGCAAACCATTCTTTAAACTGCGGATGTGTTTTAAAATACTGAAATAAAAATGTTAAAAAGGTAAAAGTTATACATGAATAGAGGTTTACAAATATGAAGCATTTTCACTGTTCAGCGTGTTGGTGTTGTTGTTATTTACATTTCTCTTATGTCAAAACCATAGGCGTAGGAAATTTCTAAAGTATGCGTATTTTGCTTGATTGACTGTCAGCAATTTAGAAAGTGCCAAAGGGAAAACTTCGAACGCCGTCGCCTTATATCTGTCAACAGCTGACAAGGCAAAGCAGGAACCACTATTGGCGTGGGCTATCCCCGTGTAGTAATTGTTCTGCGTAGAAATATGAATAAACACCATTTCAACATGAATTAGACAAGACAGATTCATCAATCAGCTTCATTATTTAATGACTCAACGATATCATTCACGCAATTGTTCATTTTGATATGAGTATTGAGCTGGTAAATGCTGAAATCATACCTACTGCATACAATACATTTTGCACAAATGCACGAATACAGTTTTATTAATCCTGGCATATATACATAACTATTTTGTTATTTCTTAATCTGGCTTGGTGTCATACCCGACCATCTTGAAACACGTACCCTGTAGCTGAGGTGGCTTACAATATCAATTGAATACAATTTGATTGGTCAATCAGATGCTTATAGCTATGTAATAAAAAAGAAAGGACACATATTTCCGACCAGACTTGTCAGTTTGCATTATGTCTCAGAATTCCCCTGGAAGATTATAAGATCTGACGAAGGAGACTGATAAGCAGACAGTAAGCAAGATTGTTTTGGTAAAAATGGAGGCTAGACATCTTTTTTTCTGATACACTGCGACTTGTGATAGTTTCTTTCTCACTTAAACCTATGTAATGCCGTGGACAGAAAAGGTCCTCGTACCAAGACTCCCACCTACCTTTGCACACAAATATGTACTTACATGTAGACAGACAAAATGGACGCTTTTAACTGAGATTTTGTAAAATAATTTATTCCACAACTAACCGAAATGACATTGGAAGCCGAAGATGTTACGGTTTGCTTCCTAAGTTCCGATATTGTTTTGGACTGAACTGCTGACAGACTTTCACCTTTACTTTTGTCCTTTGTATCCTGCAAAAGAGTTTTAAATGTGATAAGAGTTCAGAACTTGAAACCTTGGTCTGCAAAAATGAGCAACAATAATGAAAGTTACACTCCTTATACTTCTAGCAGAGAAAATGATATTCACTATAGAATGTTTGCTTCCTGTGTTATTATTATGTATTGTCTTTCTATTACCAATATAGTACTTTACATCTACAAGACAATCCTACATACAGAAGAAATCTGTTCTCTTTGTAATGAACATAATATTGTGAGTCAATCCCCTCATCTGAAAACTTAAATAGTGGTATAGTAACCTTTGGTTCTTTCTTAAGTCCTTTTACATACTGCCGGGTGATATTGTAAAAAGGTACTGTAACATAGGAAAGTGAAAATAGAGTTCTGGCAGCAGTCAGCACCGGCTTATCGTCAGAAATCAAGGAAGTAAAGTTAAATATTTCTATCATGAATACGGGCGTTAATAAGTTACGAAAGTATACAGGAAGCAAGATCAACATAACTTATCGTCGGTAAAGTCTAACATGCTTATTTGATATTGAAAATATATAATATTTAACTTTAAATTTTTTCGAGTTTAGGCGCTCCAAAAGTGAGTAAAATTTGAACGCTTATTTTTCGGCCAGAAACGAGTTTAGAAAATACTGTGATTCCAAACGCATAGAGTGTTTTAGTTAAATAATTAATAAGCCATTTGACTGCCAGAAGTTTCTAATCAATTTGAAGAAAACTTATATGCATCTGTTCAAAAACAATGCCGAACTCGAATTCGATATCACCGGATAAGCGAAAGGAATATTTTGAAAACATTTTTAATTTGAACGCTGAAGATGATTTAAATGACCCAATTATACATGCGGAAATTCGAAAAATGAATTCGAAGAATATATTTTTAATTCATTCTGAAATAATGGACGACGAAAGACTTAGGGCAGCTACCGGTCTTATAACTAGTACTAGCAGCGGTGAAGATTACACTGATCCAGTTTTTTGTTACATAGAATCGATATCTTATTTCCGTTAATTAATAAACTATCAATAGACTGTATGATACTGGAACGTTCCCAGTAGAGTGGAGTAAAGCCCTGTTTAAGAAAATGGTAATATCGGTTTACCTAAAAATTATAGAGGTATATCACTTCTAGACATATGTGGTAAAATAGAGACTGATATATTACCAAGAAGGCTGACATTCCTTGTTAATATTTCTTAAGATTTTTATAAAGCGCAAACGGGATTTTGCGAGGGCTACTCAACCATTTATTATGTACTTATTCTAGGAGCAATCATTAATCAACTGTTTATTATGCACTTATTCTAGAAGCAATCATTAATTAACATCAACTATCAAAAACAGGCGGCAAAGTTTATGTTAGTTCGTTCTAAAGACTTTATGAAGTGCTTAGCTAGAATAGAATAGAATATTGTTTTATTACCAATTACGGGTCGCATTACATGACATAATAATCACATAGTTAAAGTATTTGAAGGAAATAATAATATTAATAGTAACACAAATAAGACATGATTCGTATTGGTGTGAAAACAACTAACAAAGGCTTAATAATCTAACTGTTCCTATTACAAGGTTATAAAAAGAAACAAATTGAGAAAATTATCGAAAGGAAAGCTTGTGTTAGAACGAATGAGTGTCTGACTGAAAATGGTAACTGCCCGGAAGGCTTAAAAATAGGGTTGTTTGGCATCACCAATTTTATTTCTAATATTTATTGATGAACAAGTCAAATACGAAGAAAGCTGTGTAAAAGGCATTCAAATATTTCCCAATATAACTGAAATATCATCGCTATTGTTTGCAGACGATCTTGCAATTACGGCAGATACAGTCATATGCCTACAAAGATTGTTAAATGTATTACATAAATTTTCTTACGAAAAGGGTGTTAAAATAAACAAACAAAAATTAAAAATAATGGCGTGGCGGCTGTAAAATATCTCCCCGTACTTGGATTCAGTGTTGTTATATTTTCTGGTCTTTTATGATCATGGAGTCCATTCAATTGATATGTAATAAGAGTTCCGCTTAAGCCGGTGCTAGGGGTCGTGAGAGGTGTTGCATAGTTCATTATCTCTCATGAACAGACTCAATCAAACCAAGTTTGCAATTTTTCTGCTCGGTTGCATTCTTTGCTTCCGAAGGATCTTTTTACTGATTTTATTAAAGAAGGAGGGATATTATATAGACATAGGAAATAGAGATCAATTTTATTCTATCTTTAGTTTATACTTATTTGTTTTAGCTCGATTGTGATGAAAGGTTCAAGCTTATTTGAACCACTCTCGAGTCCGCTTCCTGGAAAAAACCAGTACTGGTGTCATATGAGAAGTCATGGTCGTGACCCCAGTAGGGCTCGAACCCACGATCCCTGGATTGAGCGGCCGACACCATATCCACTAGACCAACGCTCCCCTTAAATTCTATCTTTAATAATCCTACCTGTCCTGTATTATAAAACCTGTTCTACTGTGACATTTTGATGCAAGCAAAACTATTATATTCGTTATAAAATACTTACTGTTATTTCATTTATTATCGGCTTGTTAAAAGTTAGTTTTTACCATTAGTAAGCTGACAAAAACATATGAAGCAGGTTTTAAAGAGTAAATCAAACACATATCAATATATCCTAAATGTTTTTGTTAAGCAA
Source organism: Mercenaria mercenaria (assembly GCF_021730395.1). Taxonomy (NCBI): domain Eukaryota; kingdom Metazoa; phylum Mollusca; class Bivalvia; order Venerida; family Veneridae; genus Mercenaria; species Mercenaria mercenaria. Next base: position 21,807 of record NW_026461183.1, on the reverse strand, counting down.
ACAAAGGTATGATATTGTGTTCATTTTCCACTCAATTACGTAATTGCATGGGAAAGAAACTAATAGTAATCTCTGCTTGTAAGTACAGGCCTAAGTCAAGAGTTGTCGTTCTTTGTGGATTATAACTTTGATTTAAATATTAAAACTTCTGTTATTGATGTTTAAAAAGCAGCGAGAAAACGACCCAGAAAATGACGCGGTTTCTATTCCGTCAGCAGTGAGTCAGGTCATTCAATAAATCAGCTATCTACTAACAATGAAATCGATCAGATGTCAGACAGCGCACGGGATTCTTATGCCAGCGATGTCAATAGTTAGGACGGAGCGGGGAACGGCTTTTGTTATCCACAATAGACGTTAATAACAAAATAAACCTACTTTACTAAAGGTATTATCCCTGAATGTTTGTGGTTTAAATACAAAATTATGTTGCCCAGATTTTCGAGACATTGACGATACTGACAATATTTCTGTACCCGGATTTTCTGTGTTTTTACACAGCAGAAAGAAGCTGTCAAGGTATAACTCTGGCGGAATCGCCTTATTTGTGAAAAATGCACCTTTTGTAGTTGTAGATCATGTAAGATCTAGCAATCTGGTATTGTTCTTTAAAATTTCCCATCTATGTTTTGGTGAATCAAACATCAAATGCGGAGTTATATATATTCCGCCATACGGATCAAGATATGCTAATGAAGATCCATACACTGAGATACAAAATGAATTGTTCAGATATTGTTTAAATGATGAAAATATATTGTTGTTTGGAGATTACAACTCTAGATATAGCGATAGACAAGATTTCGTAACAGTTGACAGTTTTTTGTCTAATCTTTGAAGAGACAGTTATTTAAAAAAATTGAATTATTTCATATCCCTTTAAATAGAAAGTCAGCTCATTAAATGGGTATAGGTATCAAATGTTAGATTTTTGTAAATTTATTTTAAACGGCAGAGCAGAGCCAGATTACACCAATCCCAAAACTACATGTAGAAATGCGAGTGTCGTTGCTTATTTTTTTATCAACTTCTCATGTCTTTAAGCATATTCAGGAATTGGAGGTTTTTGATTTCTGTGATTTATTTTCTGATGTCCATTACGCAGTAGCAGTATCATTAAAATGCAAAGACGACGTAGATAGTCATGTTACAAATATAGATAAAAATGCTAAAGATATAAGTATGGAACCTGTTACAAAACTATGGGACTTTGATAAATCTGAGATATTTATTGAAAATTTAGATATCTTAAATTGCTGAAATAGAAACTCGAATAGAAAATTTGACATATAATGGTATTATTTCTACAGATGACTTAAATGATATTGTTACAGAAATAGGGAAAGTCTTTGATAATAGTTCTAGACAGTCATTTGGAACATTGAATGTCAGGAAAAAAAGCCAAATAAAATAAAAAAATATAATTGATACTAACCCTTGGTTTGATGCTTCATGTAGAAATGCTAGAAATGTTTAACACAAAACTAGAAAAGCGTATGATATGTTTAAAACGGAATTTTATAGAAAGCTTCTTAAAACAGTCAGTAAGAAATATAACAAGAGGGCCAACATGGCCCTAGGTCGCTCACCTGTGAAACACACCATAACAGTTTAAACATGTTTGACCAAGGGATTTCATGGAAACAAATATTCTGGGCAATTTTCATTAGAATTGGACCAAAAATGTGGTCTCTTGACTTTAAACAAGTATTTTATTTGATATGACCTAGTGACCTAGTTTTTGATGCCAGATAACCCATATTCAAATCTGACTTAGATTTTACCAAGGCCATCATTCTGACCAAATTTCATGAAGATCAACTGAAAAATACAGCTTCTATCGCATACACAAGGTTGTTCCTAGATTTGACCTAGTGACCTAGTTTTTGAACCCAGATTACCCTTTTTCGAAATCGGCCTAGATTTCATCAACGTTATCATTCTGACCAATATTCATGAAGATCAATTGAAAAATACAGCCTCTATCGCATACACAAGGTTTTTCCTTAATTTGACCTAGTGACCTATTTTTGACCTCAGATGATCCATTTTCGAACTCGTCCTAGACTTCATCAAGGCAATCATTCTGACCAATATTCATGAAGATCAATTGAAAAATACAGCCTCTATCGCATACACAAGGTTTTTCCTTGATTTGACATAGTGATCTAGTTTTTGACCCCAGATGACCAATTTTCAAATTCGGCCTAGATTTTATCAAGATTATCATTCTGACAAAAATTCATGAAGATCAATTGGAAAATACAGCCTCTATCGCATACACAAGGTTTTTCCTTGATTTAACCTAGTGACCTAGTTTTTGACCCCAGATAACCTATTTTCGAACTTGGCCTAGATTTCTTCAAGGTAATCATTCTGACCAAATTTCATGAAGATCAGTTGAAAAATACAGCCTCTATCGCATACACAAGCTAAATGTTGACGGACGACAGACAGACGACAGACAGCAGACGGGCGCCGGACATCTAGCGATCAGAAAAACTCACCTGAGTATTGTTCAGCTGAGCTAAACAAGAGGACCATGATGGTCCTGAATCGCTCACCTGTCCCCACATGACCCAGTTTTGAACTGAGTATGACATAGTTTTTTCTATTATTTGACATAGTGACCTAGTTTTTGAGCTCATGTGACCCAGTTTTAAACTTGACCAAGATATCATCAAGATAAAAATTCTGACCAATTTTCATAAAAATCCATTGAAAAATATGGCCTCTAGAGAGGTCACAAGGTTTTTCTATTATTTGACCTAATGACCTAGTTTTTAAAGGCACGTGACCCAGTTTTGAACTTGACCTAGATATCATCAAGATGAACATTCTCACCAATTTTCATGAAGATCTCATGAAAAGTATGGCCTCTAGAGAGGTCACAAGGTTTTTCTATTTTTATACCTACTGACCTAGTTTTTGACCGCACATGACCCAGTTTCAAATTTTACCTAGATATCATCAAGGTGAACATTCTGACCAATTTTCATGAAGATCCATTGAAAAATATGGCCTCTAGAGAGGTCAAAAGGTTTTTCTATTTTAAGACCTACTGACCTATTTCTGAACGCAGTTGACCCAGTTTCAAACTTGACCTAGATATCATCCAGATGAATATTCAGACCAACTGTCATACATATCCCATGAAAAATATGGCCTCTAGAGAGGTCAAAAGGTTTTTTTAATTATTTGACCTACTGACCTTGTTTTTGACGGCACATGGCCCAGTTTCGAAACTGACCTAGATATCATCAAGATGAGCGTTCAGACTTACTTTCATACAGATCCCATAGAGAGGTCACAAGGTTTTAGACCTACTGACCTAGTTTTTGACCGCAGTTTACCTGGTTTCGAACTTGACCTGGACATCATCAAGATGAACATTCAGACTAACTTTCATACAGATCCCATGAAAAATATGGCCTCTAGAGACGTCATAAGCTTTTTTTATTATTTGACCTACTGACCTAGTTTTTGAAGGCACGTAACCCAGTTTCGAATTTGACCTAGATATCATCAAGGTGAACATTCTGACTAATTTTCATGAAGATCCATTGAAAAGTATGGTCTGTAGAGAGGTCACAAGGTTTTTCTATTTTTAGAACTACTGACCTAGTTTTGGATCATACGTGACCCAGTTTCGAACTTGACCTAGATATCATCAAGATGAACATTCTGATTAACTTTCATAAAGATCCCATGAAAAATGTGACCTCTAGAGTGGTCACAAGCAAAAGTTTACGGACGCACGGACGACGGACGCTGCGCGATCACAACAGCTCACCTTGTCACGATGCATTACGCTCAACATCGTTATACCCATGAAAGAATGGAAAATCTAAAGGCATTAAAATCTAGCAATTCGAAACTTTATTGGAAAATTATAAACCCTAAAGGTCAGGTAGCAGAAACAAGTGCAAGACTTAATGACTTTTTTGAGTTTTATAGTAATCTGAATACAGAGGACTCTGGAGACGAAACTGATGGTCTGTTTATTACTGAACACAATGACATTTTAACAGAAGATATTAAGGTATTAGGCCCATAATAGAGTATCTCCTTTTTGAAGAGTATTCAATTTCTACCATAAACCTACTTTGACCGCAATTTTCAGGGAGGCGTAGGTTCAAGCCCCACTGGGACCAACATTTTTTCCCCTTATTTTTCTTTTTTTCTAGTAAGTTTTTACTTCTTTCAAGACTTGTCATTGATTTATTGTACAGAAGTGGAAAATATTCATTTGATAAGCGATTTCTTGCTGTTCAAAGTGAATCTACCTCTGAAATAGAAGGGAGTTAGACATCTTTAAATATGCTGAGTTACGTGTGGGAAAAGTTCTCTATTTTGCCTGCATTCTTTAGATTACATATTGTGGAAGAAATGTAGATAGGTTTTACTTCTGCCCCACAGTTATTTTTGAATCAAGTGAGCAAAATTCAAAACAGACCCGCAGGATTCGACCTTATTTTTTCAATGTTGGAGATAGATTTTGTCTCATTAAATCCGTTTACTTGAGGCACCCTAGAAAAAATGATACTAACACTTTTATTTTTTAGTTTTATAATTATTTATCAATAGTTTGATGATTCTTTCATAAAAAATAATGGTATAATGAATTTTCTGCAAACGTTTTGGATAAAGGTCGCCACTTTGAAATTTGTCTCTTCTTGAGCTTGAGGAAATACCATAAATAACACAAAATTTATAAAAAAACAGCACGGTAAAAGTTTTTGAAAATTTGCAACAAAGTGCGAAGCACGGTCAGCTGTAAGAATACCAAGCAAATGCCATTTTTTAAACATTACTATTAGGGGCCTAATACCTTAATTCGGCAATTACTGGAGCTGAAATATTAAAAGTTATTAAATCTCTTAAATATAGCAATTTATTTATTTATTAGTCCCCTACTGGTTGAAAACCAGTTTCGGGGACTATAGGAATGCGCTTTTCCGTCCGTCCGGAAGTCCGTCCTTCCGTCCGCAATTCCGTGTCCGGTCCATAACTCTGTCATCCATGAAGGGATTTTAATATTACTTGGCACAAATGTTCCCCATGATGAGATAACGTGTCTTGCGCAAAACCCGGACCCGTAGCTCAAAGATCAAGGTCACAATTGGAGGTCAAAGGTCAACAGGGCTTTTTCCTATCCGGTCCATAACTCTCCCATCCATGAAGGGATTTTAATATTACTTGGCACCAATGTACCTCATAATAAGACGATGTGTCAAGCACAACTTTCAGACCCCTAGCTCAAAGGTCAAGGTCACACTTAGCAGTCAAATGTTAACATAGCATGAACAGGGTCTGTTTCGTGTCCGATCCATAACTCTGCCATTCATTAGGGGATTTTAATATCACTTGGCATAAGTATTACCCATGATGAGACGACATGTCATGCGCAAATCCCGGACCCCTAGCTCAAAGGTCAAGGTCACAATTGGGGGTCAAAGGTCAACAGAGTTCTTTTCCTGTCCGGTCCATAACTCTGCCATCTATGAAAGGATTTTAATATTACTTGGCACAAATGTTCCTCATGATGAGACAATGTGTCAAGCGCAAAACCCGGACCCGTAGCTCAAAGGTCAAGGTCACAATTGGAGCTCAAATGTCAATAAGTTTTTTTTCCTGTCCGATCCAGAACTCTGTCATCCATCAAGGGATTACAATGTTACTTGGCATAAATGTTCCCCATGATGAGACGACGTGTCATGCGCAACACCCAGAACCCTAGTTCAGAGGTCAAGGTCACACTTGGAGATCAAAGGTCAATAGGATTTTTTTCCTGTCCGGTGTATCACTTTGTCATGCAAAACAGGATTTAAATATCAGTTGGCACAAATATTCCCCTGGATGAGACAACATGTCATGCGCAAAATCCGGGCCCAAGGTCTTATGTCAAGGTCACACTTAGAGACCAAATGTCAAACAAAAGAATGACTTTGTCTTGAGCATTTCTTCTTCATGCATGGAGGGATTTTGATGTAACTTGGCACAAATGTTCATCAACATAAGACGGATTGTCATGCGCAAGAACCAGGTCCCTAGATCTAAGGTCAAGGTCATATTTAGAGGTCAAAGGTCAAATTCAAAAATGACTTTGTCCGGAGCATTTCTTCTTCATGCATGGAGGGATTTTGTTGTAACTTGGACCAAATGTTTACCATGAGACACCCTTGATTTTAGAATTACGTCCCTTTGTTTTACAAGAAATAGATTATATTGTAACTTTTTTATTACTGGCCGTAGAGAAAAAAGGAGACAACATTTCTGTGGAACAACATGCATGTTACATCCAATTTTTAGGTGTATTTTGACCTATCTCTACCTGGTAAAGAGTTTCTTGTGGACTTATATTATAAAGATTTTTTTAGGATTAATTTCCCTTTGTTGTTACTATAAATAACATATATGATAACTTTTTTATAATCTGCCAAACAAATTCGATATGAAAACAACTGTGGGTTTTTATATATGCACATTTTAATCCAAGTGTGTTGTTATAACATATTGTATATATAGTACAATACTGTTTATACATCATTGACAGATATCAGTTCATTATGTTATACTGCACTAGAGAAAACTAGGTGCCTTCCAGTAGGGGACTTTGTATTGCATGGCAATACTTCATTCACTTGTTTATTTGGGTTTTACGGCGCACCAACACAGTATAGGTTATATGGCGCCAAACAGGACTACAAATTTTGGTTTCACATCTCATTTAAAGCATCGGGTATTGACAATATTGTAAATGAACAGATCAAAGCATCTTCTAATATTATGCTTTCATTATATTGTTAATTGTTTAATGTTGTATATGATACTGGAGTAATTCCAGAATCTTGGACTATTGGTATAGTTAAACCAATATATAAAAATAAAGTAGACCCTTGCCTACCTGAATATTATAGGTCTATATCACTTTTGAGTTGTTTTGAAAAACTATTTACATGCATCTTGAATAATAGATTAAATTTATATGCTGAAAATGTACGACTAATAAATCTTCACAGGCAAGTTTTAGAAAATCTCACTCAATTTGTGATAATTTACTAGTATTTATACTTAAGATATTGTACAGTCTAGTAAAAAGAAATTGTATTGTTGTTCTGTAGATTTCAAACAGGCATTTGACTCTGTTTGGAGAAATGGCTTGTGGTATAAATTGCAACGGGAGAAGATTAATGTCTTAATGTCAAATATAACTTATATAGTAGTATTAAGTCGATGGTGGTAACTAGTGAAGGCTGTACAAACTTTTTCAATTGTAATGTTGGTGTGAGATAAGGCGAGAATTGATCGCCATTTTTATTTAGTATATTCTTAAATGACTTAGAAAATTTTCTATGTGACAGAAATGTCAAGGGATTTAGCAAAACATTTAAATGCCGAAAATTTATATATATACTTGATATTATTGATTCTTTTATTTGCAGATGATACTGTGATATTTGTGGAATCTGAAAACGATTTACAAAATGCCTTAAATGTATTTAAATCATATTGTGACCAGTGAAAATTGAAAATTTATGTTGATAAAACAAAAATACTCATTTTTGGTAAAGGTAGAACCAGACGAAAGTTGAATTTTTATAATGGAAACAGTCTGGTAGAAATCGTCATGGATTACAACTACCTTGGCATTTGTTTTACCAAGGGTGGGTCCTTTTTTACAACAAAGAAATATATAGCGGACCAAGGAAATAAAGCATTGTTTTTTTGTTTTTTTTTTAATTAAACCCCTTAATTTGTCATATGAACTGCAAATAGATCTCTTTAATAAAATGGTAAACCAGTATTACTGTATGGTTGTGAAATTTTGGGTTTTGGAAATGTTGATTGTATTGAAAAAGTTCAGTTGAAATTTTACAAATATATTTTTAAACTTAAGAAGTCAACACCGTCATATGTGATATGTGGTGAACTTGGTATCTTTCCAGTATGTATTGATATCTATAGAAGAGTTATTTCGTTTTGAATAAAACTTATTAAATATTCTAATGAAAATACTGAAAATTTGTCTTGTAAAGTTTACAGAATGATATATGAAATGAATATTTCAGGTACTGTAAGGTCCCAGTGGATCGACAATGTTAAGTATTTATTATGTTCATCCGGATTTTCGGGTGTATGGTACAGTCAGAGTTGTTTTTAAATGACAGATGGTTGATAGGGTGAATTTGTCAAAAATTTAGAGACAACTTTATACAGAAATGGAATTCTAATTTACAAAATACATCAGGCACTAATATTTACAAAGCTGCTAAAACTAATTTTCATAAAAGTGCTTACATCAATCTTTTGTCATCTAGACGTAGCCTATCGATTATGCGTGTTTTTTTTTACTAGAAACCACAGATTACCCGTGGAAATGGGAAGATGGCAGGGATTACCATCTTATGAAAGAAAATGTACTTTTTGTAATAACGATGTAGGAGATGAATTTCATTATCTTTTTATATGCCAAAAAAATGTTAATGAAAGAAAAAAGTATTTGAAATGCTATTACTGTTAATCCGAACTTTTTCAAATTGGAAGAATTGTTTTCTAGCAAACAGGATCCTGTGAGGCAAAATTGAGCCGACTGAGAGGGATCCGGTGCATTAACGAAATCGGAAGTAGGGCGTTTTTAAGGAAATATGATGAAAATAACCACATATTGTGTATTTACAAATACGATGGGATCAACGGCTTCACATCTAAGGTATTAGCTACTTGCTATATTCAAGGAAAGTCGTATTTAAGTTTCATAAACATCGCACGATGTTTATCCAAGCCAGTACCTCCGGCTACATTCTATCTTCGTTTGGACTTGTGTCAACTGATAAATTAAATGTAACGATAAAAAACAATGGTATATAGCTACATCATTCCGTAGCTCATATGTTTTTTATGCGCAAAAATGTGTTTAGGACGAAAATTTCGATTTTCCGAGCTCACTAACGTTGGAGTTCATTGTTTACCACAAAGAGTGTCCCGTTTTCTCATTTTCCACAGAGAGGGATCTGATATGCATATACACCGTGAATATGTTAATTTGATATGCCGCCATTATTCACTGTATAACTATGGAAATGATGCTTATGTTGTTTACTTGATGCAAACCTAAGTTGAAAAATAAAGTTTAAAGTTTATATAAACAGAACTATAATAAATTTGCTAAATCAGCTTTTTTTTGTTATTTAAAGGACTTGGAAATCAATTTCTATACTTTATTTAATGTATTTCTATCTTTGAAAATGTTAGTGTCTATATTATCAAAATATGAAAACTGGAATTACATGTATGCTGGGGAAGTTGAAACGGTTAACAGTTTCTGTAATGTTGTAACGTTTACTCGACAACTCTCGCGTGCTAGAATGGCAAGTGATCAAGCTTTAAAGGCTAAACGAGTCCTTGTGTCGCTATTATCGAGATTATACGAGTGCGGTCAATTACCTAGAAATGTCTTTTTATTTTACTTTCATTTCATTTCATTTATTTTACTGTACGGATCGAAAATTTGGGATATACAATGGCTAAAACTTAACGGAACTAATTCATTATTATGCTTGTAAACGTTTTAAGTGTGTAAGTCAAAATGCTGTTAATGCAGCTGTTTTAATACCCATTATATAAACGCGACCAAAAGAAGCTTTAAATATACCAAAAACATTATCGCATAATAATTTTCTTACACCTGAAAACCAGTGGAGTTGACCAAAGTTATTTACAGGTATTTTTGGTTTGATAACGTATAAATAAGAAAATGTATTTATGATAAAAGTCGCACAACGTTTAAAGGTTCCATACTTTCAAGAATTGTTAGGGGCAATTACAGACAACTCAAAATTGTATTCGTATCGTCAGTATTAGTTTTATTTCATTCATAAATCACAATTGAATTACGTTAATATAAGAAAATTTAGACATTATTTTGCTAAACTTAGGAATAGAGAGATACCACATACTCTGAAAGAAGACAGAACTTCTAAATTATGAAATTTTGGTATAGAGACGAAGTGAAACTTTATTTTAATTGCCCAAAGCTGCCATATATAAAAAATATGTCCCTACTGAAAAATATTTTGAAATTATAAATGTACATAACTTTAATATGTTAATGTGCTGAAACTCGTGACGTAACAAATTTAGCTATGTATGCTTTCTATGCATTTCAAGAACGTAGGGTAATTTTGGAGACCTAGCAGAATGCTGATATATAGGCTCACCTTATTTAATATTTTGTCATCATCATCATCATCATAAACATCATTCCATGTGTTTATTGTATACTTGTAAAATAATCTGGTTATGGGCCGGTGGGCCGTTATGTAATGAATGTACTGTCACTGTGATTGACTAAAATGTCTAGTTTGAAATTATGTGTAATACACAGAAGCTGTAGGTAAAGTAAAATATACCTCGCCATATGCGAGGTATCATATCAATGATATATTTTCGTTTGTACAGGAATCATTAGATTTGGCTTAACAGCTGTGAAAGGGTAATGCCATTCTCGCATACCAGAGGTCTACCGTGGTTCTCCGGATGAACGTTCGTCTCGGGATTTTGACGAACATCTGATGGATGAGAATGGGGTAATGCAAGCGACACATCGTAACTGGGAATAGTTGTGCCATGTACTTAAATCCTTTTATAGATGAGATAGTCAGGGCAAATACAGAGATGGATGGACGCAACCAATTCCTATATTCACCGCCATTTCGACAAAAAGATGTTTAAAATGATTTATTGAAATAAGATATCAATAATGCGTCATGGTTTTTATGTTTTTAGTTTTTAGTTTTTATGCCCTTTAGAACTACAAAATATGTCTTTCAAAAAAATCTGATATTTTGCACACATTTTAGTCAAATATGAATGTAACAGATATTTGACTCCATAAATAATTGAAACTTCCTTTTACTGCATATAAAATAGTCTTTTATCTTTTATGAAAATATTCTGTCTTTGTCTAATGTTAATATACACGTATATACATTGATGTAACCATACGATGACACGAAGACTCAATTAATACAATATTGAATCAACGAAACACGTTTGATCGAAGTTAGGTTATGACATATGATAACATGTCCTTCGTTTATATTAAACATTCAAAACATTTATTGATAGAAACAGTCTATAATTTTCGTTACATTTGTAACATTATGTTGAATTTGGTAACATACAAATAGGATACATTTTATACATGTAAGTCATTCAATAATCAGTCTATCCTAAAACGTCAAAATCTTGGGACTATTACGAACGAGTCTAGTTTCGTTTGCAATACAGAACAGTATCCGGCATTCAAAAAATCTTATTATAAGAATGTTTTATGTGCAATAAAATATATTTTCAAGACTAAACGGGGATTTTGTTATCTTAAAACAAATATTTTTATGCAAACCTGATTTGTTCATCGATTGGATTGCTACAAAAACTGTGAACAATGTGAACAATAACGATAAACATATATATTTTAATCTAATCGATTAAGGTGATGTCGTTTCTGATAATTACCTTCGACTTTTCAGGAGCGGATTGACGGGCGGATTTTTTTCTCGTCTGTGATCCTTTATCAAGTGTTTCCTAAAAGTACAGAGAAATGTCAAAGTTATTAAAACAATGAAGAAGATGGGCACAAAGCGGTGCAAACAGTTCCTTCTTACCTCGAATATCACTTTGACAGCGAGTGATGGCATGCATCGTCTTATGTTAAATATAAATTATTCACTCAAATGCAAATGTGACATATACAACAAACAATAGTTTCAAGCGCATGTCTCCCACAACTGCCTAATCATCTGAATAGTAGCATACGAGTCAATCATGCACCAAGACCTCAACTGGCTTATCAGAGTTTCAGTGCTAGCGTTATCAAAAACAAATTTCAAGGGCCATAATTCCGAAGTCTGGGCCGATTTGGCTAGTTATGTAACATGGCCGAGAACTTATTGACAAACACATTTTGTTCAAGTTTGGTGACGATCGGATGAGAATGTTCGACTTAGAGTGCGGGCAGTATTTGTGACAGACACACACACACACACAGATAGGAGTAAAACAATATGTCTCACCACTGTGTGGTGGGAGACAAAATAAATTGATTTCCTTTATATCTGTTTACACAAAGTGTATACGATATTTAAAACAAAGTTTAATTCAAAAACTGTCAAAGAACAAAGATCAAAGTACTTTTCTAACCAGGTTCTCTATACAGATTTCATACTTCCATATGAGTGCGAAACTTTATTCCAGTAAGTAAGAAGTATTAGTTAAGGACGGTACTAACATTGCTATAACTGTCGCCAGGAGAGAGAAGTTCTGATCTAATAACAGTATCTTGTCTTTTTCCAATATACCCACATACAGAATATGCCTCCTGTGAAAAGAAAAAATACGCTGATGTTACATAACATGATGAACCATACATCTAAAATAAACTTTTAAGAAATACAAAAGCTAGAACGCGTCACTTTTGTACCGGAATGTGTCTGTACTATCATATTAACATCTTACATAAATCAACCGCATTAGTTAGTACCATAGACCCTACAATAAAATTCAGTTTCGGAAGTACAATCGCAAAGGCTTGATTTTACTGAGAGTTTGACGCGGTAGGATCATATGTCTTGTGAATTTTAGATAATAGTAACGTTTTAAAAAAAAGTATTTTTTTTCTTTTTTGCTGTTATTCGAAAAGTTAAATAAGAAATTAATTATTTATTTAGCATGTGTGCAAGATCATGATGATGTGGAAAACGTAGCAAAAAAAAAAATAGAAAAAATAAAAATATTTAAAGAGCCAATTCTGGTAATTCGTATTTACAGCTAAAAAAATAGCTAAGTCGATCAATCTAAAAGTTGTTAATAATGATCAAAAAATATCTCCATGCTTTTCGTTTATTTAAGTTTTAATTTGAAAACTACCAAACTGTTACTGAACTACTAATAAACATTCTTAAACCCAGAATATAAGGGAGGTGTTTCATATTCGAACCCATACAACTGCAAAATTCATCCACACTCCCCAACTTTCTGCCAATTTTCTTTAAAATCCTTCAAGCAGTTCAAGAGGTACAGAGCGGACACGAAACAAAGTCATACGACCTTTGACCTCTAAGTATGACATTGATATTGAAGTGAGCCATCCAGTGTGTGCGCTTTGCACATCGTCTCGATGTGGTGAACATTTGTGTCAAATTTCTTCGAAGTCCTTCAAGGGGTTCAAGAGTTACAGAGCGGCAACGAAATTGCCAACGGACGGACAAGCAGACGCACGAACGGACGGCCGGACAGACGGACACCGGCGTCATAACATAATACGTCCCATCGGGCGTATAAAAACTAATATTGTATAACTTTTTACACAAAGTTTGAGAAACCATAACTGCCTCAAAATCTGTTCACTGCTCAGTTTTCACTTGATTTTTAGGTGATTTAACAAAATCACCTTCTCCATGTAACCGCGCAGAATTTAACCAAGAACAGACTGTCTCACACCTATTTCGTATCTATCCGCTGTACAATATAGTTAAATGCTGAATAATTTACCACCTGTCATTAATGTTACAGACGGTAACATTTGGCCTATTCTATAACCACTTTTGAGGTAGCCGTGGACTTAATCACAAACTTGCAAGTGCACATGTCTAGCAAAAAAATAGTTCAACTATACTATACTATTGCCTATTACTTTACAGGGTGTTTGAATGCATAACTGTATATATCACTAAACCTCAGTATCATCCTACTATGTATTGGTTTTCTAACTATCAAAGCGCTGTTAGCGCTTGTGCCATTTTAGGAATAGATTCTTTTTATATACGTGCTAACATAAACCACCTTTCATCGGTACTTTGATTTTGTGTGGCTTTTCACAATTTTTCACTATGTTGAGTCCAGTCGAGTCTCATCAAGGTCTGGTTCATCGTTGTTTGAGACTCATTAATCATTAAGGTCTTGGAATGCTTTGAATGCAACTTGAAGTATTCTTATCAACATTTTAGTTTAACCAATTATAGATTTATGCTTGATGAATAAATTTAATTCGCAGAGTTCGACATTCCGGAATCATTGTGCTATTCAACTTTTTGCGCTGTATTAACTTTACGCAATTTGAGTTCATAATTTTACAATGCAAATGCACACTTATAAAATCATATTATTAATTTACACATTACCATCGTCTCTGGAAACGTCTGGAGTCGTCAATGGCCTAGCAGAAGCTGGTTCCCCGCCTCGGAACATTTGATAACGTTAGGCCTGTTGGCCAAAATAGGTATCGTACCGTACACAAGGAAATTTGATTAACATGTGTAACCACTGCATATTTGGCGCATTGACGTTTTTCTCCATTCTGTGGCCAGAACGCAGACCTGTCACTATCTATTGTTTTGTTTATCGTGATTGAACAGCATTAATGCATATTTTTGCCTTGTTTAATGCGGTTTTTATGCAATAATTCATATTCTAATCATACAGTGCATCCCTATATTCTATAAAATTTACGCAGTACCTTTATGATATTAGTAAGAATAGTTTGTATGTCTTCTTCAGACTTTTTTGACTTTTGTAGACATTCATAAGCATTTGTCCATTCATTGTCGTACAGCTCTGAGTATTCCTCGGCCAATTTGGTTGGCCTGTTCGGATCACTGAGGTCTGCAATATTCGGATTGTTGTCTGTAAGGTTTGCTCCAGCAAATTTAGACAGTCTGAAAATATGCGAATATGTAAAATTTACATACACCTGTAATATGTCAGGAGCTGTAAAATCTCTACATGATCAAGCGCTTAGAAATTGTCATAATCTTTTATCATTGTTCGATAAAGTAGATTTTGATATTAAAACCAAACCCTCATTGTTTGACAAAATGGTGGTACCAATATAACTGTATGGTGCTGAAGTGTGGGGAATCTATAATAATACTAGTTACAAATATGTTGATAAACTACATATAAGATTTTGCAAATATATCCTTGGAGTCAAATATCAAACTCCAAATAGTGCAGTACTTGGAGAGCTGGGAAGATTCCCATTATCAATCATCTGTAGAGAAAGATCAATAAAATGTTGGTTAAAAATTATGAACAAGAGCTGTCTCCATAGGATGACACATGCCCCCGATGGCACTTTGAATGAATAGTTATGGCCGACTTTTGAGCTACGGACCTTGGTCTTGCGCGCGACACGTCGTCTTACTGTGGTACTCATTCATGCCCAATAATTTTAAAATCCATGCATGAATGACATATATATGGACCGGACACGCCCATCAATGCACTATCATGAAATATGATCTTTAACGTCTAAGTGTGACCTTGACCTTTGAGCTACAGACCTGGGTCTTGCGCGCGACACGTCGTCTTACTGTGCCACACATTTATGCGTAGTTACTTGAAAATCCATCCATGGATGACAAAGATATGGACCGGACACGCCCATCAATGCACTATCATGAAAAATGACCTTTAACGTCTAAGTGTGACCTTGACCTTTGAGCTACGGACCTGGGTCTTGCGCGCGACATGTCGTCTTACTGTGGTACACATTCATGCCAACTTATTTGAAAATCCATCCATGGATGACAAAGATATGGACCGGACACGAAAATTGCGGACAGACCGACAGACGGTTCAAAAACTATATGCCTTCCTTCGGGGGCATAAAAATAATGATTCACCTATGTTTAAAATGTATAATGATCTCTGTCAAAATGTACAAGCAAATTGTTGGGCAACTAGAATTAATTCAGTCATTGATCATCTTGGTTTTGGTAATGTAAGGCGTGATTATGATGTAAATGTAAATTATTACCCGATTATACAACGTAGAATTCGTGATCAGTACATTCAAGAATGGAGAGGAGCTATTAACACCATGCCAAAATTGGATTACTATTGTAAATATAAAACAGATTTTGTATTCGAAGATTATCTTTCTAATATCACAAACGATGATCTGAGAAAACATTTTTCTAGTTTAAGATTGTCTTCTCACAACTTAGAGATTGAATTTGGTAGATATAGAGGTATTGAAAGAGAAAACAGACTGTGTAAGCTATGTAGTCAAGATACATTTGAATTAGAATATCATTTTATGCTATGTTGTGACACATATAGAACAGTAAGAAGAACATATTTTAACAATATTTTTTGGCCTTGTGTACAGAAATTTTTCACGTTTATGTCGACAAAAAGTAAACGTTTGCAAGTAAAAGTATCTAAATATATTAAAGAATGTATGTCAATTAGGAAAAATGCCTTGGAAATTTTAACTGTTTCTTAAATGTATGTTGTACGATAATGTGTGTGTATATATAGATATATTTAATATTCATTACTACATTGTACTTGTATTTATTTTTGTCTTTGCCATAGTTTTTTTGTGTTGTAAATGGCCAAAGGCAACTTGTTTGCTGATTATGCCAATAAATTTGAATTTGAATTAAAGCGGTCTGAAACCTTGACATTGACCTACATGTTTTTTGCTTAAAATTCCACATTATAAACCTGAGACCACCAATTCAAAGACGTACGGAGAACTTACTGGGAATAACGTAAACGTATATCCAGCTGGGAATAATTTCAGGTTTAGCCCGTTCTAATTTGTCAATTATGCAAACAAACTCAAAAAGTGATTTTTCGAAACTGAACATTTTAATGCGGCCACAATATCTTTTTTATTATACATTTTGATATATTTTGTACGTTTAATGAATACTGAAATAAAGTTGTAATCCGATTTGCGATTTTGAGATGAAATCAAAACAAAATCATTATGTTGACTTTATGTCTTAAATCAAAGTGCAAAAAATATTTCATTGTAAAACCTGTTATATATGTGCAACAAGATTTCATTCGAAACAATTTTGTTTCAATCAAAACTCACATTATAGTATAGGAATAAACATGACATATCTCATTCAAACGTTAACATTAAAGGGTCATAAATATGCCATTAATATTTGTACTAGGAAATGTCGAAATTATGCGCATCTCATTTTGGTAGTGAAATTACTTGCGAAGTTTCTATGAATTCCAGCCAGTGCTTATTGAGAAATAGCCTGAACAAGAATGCTGGAAATGACTCTACTTAAGACTTCAAGTAGAAAACTCTCACTCACTTAAACTCAAATGTTCATAACTCCGTAATAGATAATGGGCGCATTTTGTATTAGATCTAGTAGCATTTCTTTCTGTGACCTTTTGATAAATTCTAGTCAGAGCTTAATGACAAATAGCACAGACAAGAATGTCAACACGGACTCTTTGTAAACTTTATGGACAATAACCTATTCCAATATAAAACACGTAACATGTTTGCAACAAGGTTCCATACCAATCATTCTTGTAGCGTTTCAATTAAAACCCTAATAGCAGTATAGACCTTTTAACACAAACTATTGGTTGCTATGCTATTTCACGGATGTTATGATTTTAACGTGCATGCGCTCTTTACGTGTGGCAAAAGAAAACCTACATAAATTATCATTATATTACGAATTGTTTTAAAGACATGTATGTTATTAATTATATCTTAGCTGAAAAGCCTGCTTTATTCTTATTTTCGTCAGAAAAGAACAAACATTTCCACACATCATACAAGTATAAAACTTATTCATTACATTTAAAAATGTCATATTTTTTTTTCATTTTATCTACTTTTTCCACAACTTAATATAGTTGTTGTATATATTTTTCTCCGACTTGAATGACATCTATATACTTAGGGGTCGCCGCTCCATGTCACAGAAGTTGTTTTTTAAAGTAATATACCGGAAAATATTACGTAACTATTATGCTAATGACATGATAAAACATAGGTCACCTAGGTAATCAAGATCCTAACTTTATTTCGAGGGTGTCCCCTAATCAGAGTGGATCATAAAAGTTACTGAAGCATATAAGATGGCTCTGATGTGACATACTTTAACCCCTTCGGTCATCAATGCCATAATAAGAACGCACTCGGATTAATATATCACGTGGCGGGGCTGTTTTGTGAATCAAAAATAAACATTTCACGTGATATCTAGTGTTTTAAAATCTATAAGAATATACTTTGGAACTTTAATGGACATTTCTTTTTATAACGATGAAAGTGTAGTTATAAAAAATCTAAATTCGTAAGATCTGAATCATATCAAGGACTGTAACTACATACTGACGGAAATACCTAATATGAATTTCTATTTTTTTATCTCTTATGTTTACATGCTGGATCTTTTTCATATCGAAAATGTATCGTGCGCATTCATTACCCGTAAATTAATCAAAAATATGATAAACTTGAATTCCGCAAAGAATAGGAACATCGTTTAACAACAGATAAAGAATGTAAGTAGAACACCTTTCCCCACTACCCGCCCCCCTCTCTATTAAATCTGACCGCTACATTCACCATCCGATATTGCCAAATAACAAATTTCAAATTCAAAGAATCGATAGAAATAAAAAATAACAATTTTAAGATGATTATTATTTTTTGAATACGGAATGAATTAATCCCATTTGGGTATAATTGGATACAAAATCAAAGGCTGAACTTTGTTAATTGAACATTTTATTTTAAACTTCCTTTGTTAAAGTATATCAGCTGTGGGTTTGCAAAGATCTACATATGTTTTCCATTGTCTTGTGGTGGATATTTACTATAAAACAAACTAATTATTGATCCGATAAATTGAAATGCAATACAACTTTAACGTAATTTATATTGTGCGGTCACGTCGTTTTGCCCTACGTAGAGTGCGCATCTTGGGTCAGTTGTAGGAGATTTAGTGATCGGGTTTATGATATATTAACCCAATCAACTGGAACTTTGCCGGTAGTAAAACAACAATAAAAAGAATATGTTAAACTGAAAACCATAACATTCGAACGGCTTGATAATTATCACTCCTGTGAAGTTTGATCAAATGCAGCCTAATGGTAACAGACAAGCTGTTTAAGCACTGTTTAATTCGGCAAATCAAGAGCCATAACACCCCTGAAAATCTCTGAACCGGAACATGTCAATGATATGCACAACTATGCGGAGCACTTACAACTATAACGTTTGGTGGAAATATGTTGAATGGTGCAAGAGAAGTTGCCAAAACATCATAAAAATAAACAAAAGTCCATAACTCCGCTGAAAATCACTGAAACGGAATATGCCCATGACATGCAAATGATGTTATTTATGAAGTTTGGTGTAATTCGTCCTGGTGGTAAGACAGCAGTTGCGCGGGCGAGATTAAACACGACTACCCAAGGGGCGTTAAATTATTGAAAATCACTGAACCAGAAAATGCCAACAATATGTACAACAAGGTATTGCACCGATAACTTTTGAAAGGCTTCTGTAATAGAAGCGAAGTCGCCATAATGGCATAGATTTCGACCAAATAAGGGTCATAACTCTAACTAAATGAACCAGAACACACCGGTGTTGCAGAACTGGACCTAGCAATGATAACCTTTATGAAGTTTAGTGTAAATCCGCCTTGCGCAGACAAAAGTTTTGATACACAGACTTAACACCCTTCAGACAGGCGGACAAAACTGAAGTAATATATCTCCATCCGCTGGGCGGCGAAAATAATAGAACACTATAGAGTCAAAGAGAATGTTTCAGCTCGATTAATCTAACTTGGTTAGTCTTTAAAAGAAATACCTTGTCAGAAGTGTCATTTTCTCTTCTTCCAGCTGTTTATTTGTTTCTTTAAGTTGATCAATATGTTTTCGGCACCGCTCCCCAACAGCGTCCGCTGAACTTAAAATAAGATCATTTACGTAAATAGCTGAAACTTGTATTCTTAAAAACATTACAAGCTATTCCGTGACAAAGCTTCAGTTAGTATGTGTTATGGGAAGAAATCTCAGTTATTCAAATAGATATTACAATTTTAGTTAAAACGAAAAAATACGTCGTTATGTTGCAGTAGGAAGTTAAAAATGTTTTATACCTTCGGCTGATTTTTCTACACACGTCCTCAATCACAAATTTAACATGTGAGATAGGCGTTGGCGATTTTCCTTTGTCTTTTTGAGACACAGTTTTAGTCTCTTTCCAGTCATCTTCATAGTCTTCCTTTGTTAAAGCTGTGTACATTTGTGACAGACACTGTAAGACTGAATCAGTTTCTGTGAAACGCTTCTTAAAACTGAAAATGAAAAAATAAAATGCTTTAAATTGGGAGAATGTTATGATAATGTCTATGCATGAGAAAAACATTAAACACATTTAATCGCGTTTCATATTAAATAGCTTTGTAATATATATCAAAAATCAGCGTAGTACGAGACGACAGATTGTAAGCATTTCAATCCATTTATTCACGCACACTGAGTTTGTACAAAGGGTTTGTAGGTCAGTAGACCATTTGGCTTCTGATAAAATATATTTTGGTTTAACACCAAAGGTAAGGGTAGAGTCTTTAGAAGCACAGCCAGTCACAAATAATAACTGTTTTTGGAAAGATGTATTAACACGTTAATCGTTTTGCTCGCGCTCGCCCCATTGAAAAAAATTAAGCCATAATTTGTTAGTGCTCTATTTTTTACGGACGTAACAGTGTACAAATGGTTATAATTCCAGTCCCAGATTCTTCTAAAATGGACTTTACTGCGTACAATGTATCATTATAATTATATTTAGTTGCATTAAAATTACTTCCCCTTATTCAGTTACTTCATTTTCTTCAGATGATTTACCAAACTGAGTTGCTACAAAAATCGGATTTATTTCATTGAAAATTGGATAAAAAAAACATACTAATTTATTTGATAACATCAATCTCCATTATTTTGGTAAGGTTAAATACGTATTGATGCATGTAACTTTCTGTTGTTTCTGTGTTTCCTGTCCGAATGATCAGCATTTGTATACGAAAGTGGGTGGGGTAAAGAATTTACATTATGTGTTGTGTTCAGACCAATTTATATCTTCAAATTTTCCAATCCCAGATTAGAATAATGTAAATGCACATAACTCTCCATTTCTGACCTTAATTGAGACTTTGTTTCAACAAATTTAACCCATTAAAAATTAAAGTAAGAACAAGAGCTGTCCGTAAGACAGCACGCTCGAGTTTTCTCTGTACTTGACTCTGAATTAGAGCATTGCCAGTAAAAGGGGCTTAATAGTCAATAGCTTTAAAAGTAACAGATATATTGGACGTTACATAAAACTTTAACCAAAAAGTTCTAAGTTAAAAAGGAGCATAACTCTATCAAAACTCAAATCAGATTATGGAGATTGCTTATCCTGGTGTAAACTCTGATAGTTAATAAACATTTAAAGTTTCAAGTCAACAGATTTGAAAGTAACACAGATATTTGACTTAATTAAATCTATCCAACGCCGACGCCGGGCGAGTGCAAAAGCTCTACTTTTTCTTTGAAATGTCGAACTAAAATGTTACATTTTCATAGCAGTAAATATTCAAGTCACATAATTATCTATTTCATGATTATTGTTTAAGGTTATGCATTGTTGTATATTACATATTTTCTAACAGCATTTTCAAACACATACATTATTTAATTATACTGTACTGTATGCCAATGTTATTACCCTTTTCACAAGTTCGCTCTGTTGTGCGCCTGCAGGTCTTAACGCTTTGCCTTACGTTTTGAGAAAAAAATCAAACAACACCAAATAATAGAAAGAGTTGTTTCAGATGAAAATTGGACAGCATGTAAAACATGTATATTACTCTACGAAACAAGTGTCAGTGTACTGATATAAACATTGAATTTTGGAAAAGGACTGCCTGAAGGGGCCCCACTTCCGGACAGTTAAACGCCTTTAAGATC